>NW_027461787.1:1152137-1181326 GCF_050947455.1 Rhinoderma darwinii
CGCTCAATGGCTGCGGGCGAAAAACCCGGCAAGAAGGTCCAACTCTGCCTCTAAAGAAGATTTTATTCTGCCTACAAAAAAACCTGTGTGTGAACAGGGCCTTATGGTCGGTACGTCCACCACATAACAATGTCCTAATGCAATCTACGTCTCTGCTTATCATTAGCAACGCACGGCTCGTCCAATTTACTGAGCCAGGTACAATGGTATAATCTGCAGGGCGGACTCTGGTTTTACTGGGATCCCAGGATCTGTCTACCTCTTCTCACACTACTTCCAACACATTGGGGGTTCGTCCGGGATCCAGTTTTTTTGGTGGAATATAGGGATCCGGGACAAACCAACATTGGGAAATATTTATGAATACTTGTACAAGGTAAAATTAGAGACATTAATCTCTTCAGGACACGGTCTAGTTTGGGCCTATCTATGTCGGGATAGAATATTCAAAGATGGCGACCACTCATATGGAGAGTGCGACATAGCCGCCGGGTCTCTGCTATGTTACGCACATCTCTGATCACAAGCATTTAACACCTCAGATGCCAGTGTCAGATGTGAGCACCAGCATCTGAGGGGCTTTTACTGCCCCTTTCACTTCAGGGCCGGTCACCTGTTCCTGCGAGACGAGATCCGGTGAACTATAGCAGGCCCGGGAGCCTTGTGAACGCTCCCAGCCCTGCTCGGATTTTGCCATAGACTGCAATATTGTGATATTACAGTCTATGGCATAAGTGATGTAATGATCGCAGGTTCAAGCCCCCTAGGGGTGCTAAATTTAAAAAACAACTTACACCTTTTTTCAAAAATATAAAAATTCAAGTCACATAATAAATAAACAAGCACATTAGGTATTCCCACGTCCGAAAATGCCTGAACTATAAAAATATTAAAATATTTATGGAATACGGTGAACGTCGTAGCACGAAAAAAGGTCAAAATGGTCGAATCCGTTTTTTTGCCACTTCAACTCCCACAAAATGTTAATAAAAAGTGATTGAAATGCCCGACATTCCGCCAAATGGTATTAATAAAAACGACATCTTTCCACGTACAAAAAGACGCCTTGTTACGGGGGTCACAATATAGCGATGCAAAAAAATGTTTGTTTCTGTCAAACGTAATTTATTTAAAGGTACAAAAACGTAACAAAAACGATACAAATGTGGTGTAACCTTTATTCTGCGGGTCAGGACCATCGCGGTAACGCGCCAGTCTCACCGTACATGAACACCGTAAAAAAGGAACCAATAGAAAATGGCGGATCTGCTGTTTTTTTCCCAATTCCAGCTTCCCGGTACTTCGCACGTAACATTAAATAGCACCAATAGAAAGTACAACTTGTCCCGTAAAAATGATGGCGGTGCCAACGAAAAAATAAGAGTCATGACTTTTTGAACGCGGGGAGGAAAAAAATAAAAAATAAAAAGGAAAAGGAGTCTGGTCCTGAAAGGGTTAAAGGGGGTTATTTAGGTTCTTAACCCCTTAATGACCGGCCTGTTTTAAACCTTCATGACCAAGCCATTTTTTACGTTTTTCCATCGTCGCATTCCAAGAGCTAGAACATTTTTATTTTTGCGTCGACATTTCTATAGATTTTGTAGGTTTTACGACTTACACAGCGAAAACGCTTTTTTTTCCCAAAATTATTTGTTTTTGTGTCTCCATATTTGAAAAGCCGTAACGTTTTTATTGTTCCGCCGGTGCAGTTGTGTGAGGGCTTTTTTTTGCGGGACGTCTTGTAGTTTTTATCGGTACCATTTTTGAGTACCGTATTGGTTTTTGATCACTTTTAATCACATTGTTTTTTAAGTCAGGATTCACAGAAACAGCAATTTTTCCATTGGTTGTTATTTTATTCTTTACGCCGTTCACCGTGCGGGTTAAATGATGTAATAAGTTTATAGCTGAGGTCGTAACGGACGCGGCGATACCAAATATGTGTAAAGTTTTGGCTTTATTTAGTTTTTTAATAATAAAGAAGTTTGAAGGGGAAAAAGTTTTTCTTTTGTTGCTTTTTTACTAGTCCCACTCGAGGACCTCACTGTGCGATCATCCGATCACACTTATAATACCCGGCAATACTTCTGTACTTCCTGCCTGTCCGTGTATTAGGCCTCCGGCATGACCCAGCCGGCACTCACTACAGGCAGCGCTGGGGGCCATTACTAGGCCCCCGGCTACCATCGGAGACACACACAATCGGTGATCTTATCACCGGGTGTCAGCGGGAAGAGAGGAGCCCCCCCACCCGCTCTCCAAAACCACTCAGATGTGGCGCTCGCTATTGAGGGGTTAAACGGGTGAGATTGATACTGATCTCGATCTCACCCGGCCGAGCAGGGACGCCCCAGCCCTCAGACACCTCTGGCAGCCGAGAGCAGGGAGCTTTGACCGCTCCCGGCTCTGTTTACTTATTCCGATGCAGCGCCGTGAAAAGTCTATGGCATCGGAATAAAGCCCGTTAGTGGCCGCCGTGAAAAGGCGTATTGGTGGTCACTAACGGGTTAAAGTTCTAAAGTAATGGCTGCAAACGTGCTGAAATAGAAAAAAAAATTAGTACTCACCTCCGTAAACGCTGGTTATTTAAATGCAGTCATCATGTGACCGCTGCAGCCAATCAGGAGGCTCAGCAGACATTTGTTATATTCCGGACATGATGCCTGAAATACGATTCAACACCGTTGAGCCCTCTGATTGGCTGCAGCGGTTACATGATGCCGGCATGTAAATAATCATCGGGACAGCACTGGATCCCGCGGTAAGGGACAGGTCAATACTGGTATTTGGGATTTTTCAGGACATTTGCAGTTCTTACTGGGAAAAAACTTGAAATCCGGAAAAACAACTTCAAAGATGCAGCAATTATTTTGTATTTTTCATCTCCGCCTTTTGTACTTTTCAATGGGAGACGGCTCTGGAAATCAGTCCTGGAAACAGAAAGGGCCCCAGGGCTGTGTGTTCTGTAAGAGGTTAGGGCCCGAATGACAACCGGTATCATAGTACATGGAGGATAAAGTACTGACATACAGGAGGAAAATCCAGACCCAGCCATAAAAAAATGTCCACAAATTCATAGCGGAGTCCCATTACTCTGAGCAGCAGCAGCTGATATCCAGAGTAACCGCCCTGTGCCGCACTGACAGCAGCTAATATCCAGAGTAACCGCCCTGTGCCGCACTGACAGCAGCTAATATCCAGAGTAACCGCCCTGTACAGCACAAACAGCAGCTAATATCCAGAGTAACCGCCCTGTACAGCACAGACAGCAGCTAATATCCAGAGTAACCGCCCTGTGCAGCACTGACAGCAGCTAATATCCAGAGTAATCGGCGTGTACAGCACAGACAGCAGCTAATATCCAGAGTAACCGGCGTGTACAGCACTGACAGCAGCTAATATCCAGAGTAACCGCCCTCTACAGCACTGACAGCAGCTAATATCCAGAGTAACCGGCGTGTGCAGCACTGACAGCAGCTAATATCCAGAGTAACCGCCGTGTGCAGCACTGACAGCAGCTAATATCCAGAGTAACCGCCCTGTAAAGCACTGACAGCAGCTAATATCCAGAGTAACCGCCCTGTACAGCACTGACAGCAGCTAATATCCAGAGTAACCGCCCTGTACAGCACTGACAGCAGCTAATATCCAGAGTAACCGCCCTGTACAGCACTGACAGCAGCTAATATCCAGAGTAACCGCCCTGTGCAGCACTGACAGCAGCTAATATCCAGAGTAACCGCCCTGTGCAGCACTGACAGCAGCTAATATCCAAAGTAACCGCCCTGTGCAGCACTGACAGCAGCTAATATCCAGAGTAACCGCCATGTACAGCACTGACAGCAGCTAATATCCAGAGTAACCGCCCTCTACAGCACTGACAGCAGCTAATATCCAGAGTAACCGGCGTGTGCAGCACTGACAGCAGCTAATATCCAGAGTAACCGCCGTGTGCAGCACTGACAGCAGCTAATATCCAGAGTAACCGCCCTGTAAAGCACTGACAGCAGCTAATATCCAGAGTAACCGCCCTGTACAGCACTGACAGCAGCTAATATCCAGAGTAACCGCCCTGTACAGCACTGACAGCAGCTAATATCCAGAGTAACCGCCCTGTACAGCACTGACAGCAGCTAATATCCAGAGTAACCGCCCTGTGCAGCACTGACAGCAGCTAATATCCAGAGTAACCGCCCTGTGCAGCACTGACAGCAGCTAATATCCAAAGTAACCGCCCTGTGCAGCACTGACAGCAGCTAATATCCAGAGTAACCGCCATGTACAGCACTGACAGCAGCTAATATCCAGAGTAACCGCCCTGTACAGCACAGACAGCAGCTAATATCCAGAGTAACCGCCCCGTGCAGCACTGACAGCAGCTAATATCCAGAGTAACCGCCCTGTACAGCACTGACAGCAGCTAATATCCAGAGTAACCGCCCTGTACAGCACAGACAGCAGCTAATATCCAGAGTAACCGCCCTGTACAGCACAGACAGCAGCTAATATCCAGAGTAACCGCCCTGTAAAGCACTGACAGCAGCTAATATCCAGAGTAACCGCCCTGTACAGCACTGACAGCAGCTAATATCCAGAGTAACCGCCCTGTACAGCACTGACAGCAGCTAATATCCAGAGTAACCGCCCTGTACAGCACTGACAGCAGCTAATATCCAGAGTAACCGCCCTGTGCAGCACTGACAGCAGCTAATATCCAGAGTAACCGCCCTGTGCAGCACTGACAGCAGCTAATATCCAAAGTAACCGCCCTGTGCAGCACTGACAGCAGCTAATATCCAGAGTAACCGCCATGTACAGCACTGACAGCAGCTAATATCCAGAGTAACCGCCCTGTACAGCACAGACAGCAGCTAATATCCAGAGTAACCGCCCCGTGCAGCACTGACAGCAGCTAATATCCAGAGTAACCGCCCTGTACAGCACTGACAGCAGCTAATATCCAGAGTAACCGCCCTGTACAGCACAGACAGCAGCTAATATCCAGAGTAACCGCCCTGTACAGCACAGACAGCAGCTAATATCCAGAGTAACCGCCCTGTACAGCACAGACAGCAGCTAATATCCAGAGTAATCGGCGTGTACAGCACAGACAGCAGCTAATATCCAGAGTAACTGCCCTGTGCAGCACTGACAGCAGCTAATATCCAGAGTAACCGCCCTGTACAGCACAGACAGCAGCTAATATCCAGAGTAACCGCCCTGTACAGCACAGACAGCAGCTAATATCCAGAGTAACCGCCCTGTGCCGCACTGACAGCAGCGAATATCCAGAGTAACCGCCCTGTACAGCACTGACAGCAGCTAATATCCAGAGTAACCGCCCTGTGCAGCACTGACAGCAGCTAATATCCAGAGTAACCGCCCTGTGCAGCACTGACAGCAGCTAATATCCAGAGTAACCGCCCCGTGCAGCACTGACAGCAGCTAATATCCAGAGTAACCGGCGTATGCAGCACTGACAGCAGCTAATATCCAGAGTAACCGCCCTGTACAGCACTGACAGCAGCTAATATCCAGAGTAACCGCCCTGTGCAGCACTGACAGCAGCTAATATCCAGAGTAACCGCCCTGTACAGCACAGACAGCAGCTAATATCCAGAGTAACCGCCCTGTGCAGCACCGACAGCAGCTAATATCCAGAGTAACCGGCGTGTACAGCACTGACAGCAGCTAATATCCAGAGTAACCGGCGTGTACAGCACTGACAGCAGCTAATATCCAGAGTAACCGGCGTGTACAGAACGGACAGCAGCTAATATCCAGAGTAACTGCCCTGTGCAGCACTGACAGCAGCTAATATCCAGAGTAACCGCCCTGTACAGCACAGACAGCAGCTAATATCCAGAGTAACCGCCCTGTAAAGCACTGACAGCAGCTAATATCCAGAGTAACCGCCCTGTACAGCACTGACAGCAGCTAATATCCAGAGTAACCGCCCTGTACAGCACTGACAGCAGCTAATATCCAGAGTAACCGCCCTGTACAGCACTGACAGCAGCTAATATCCAGAGTAACCGCCCTGTGCAGCACTGACAGCAGCTAATATCCAGAGTAACCGCCCTGTGCAGCACTGACAGCAGCTAATATCCAAAGTAACCGCCCTGTGCAGCACTGACAGCAGCTAATATCCAGAGTAACCGCCATGTACAGCACTGACAGCAGCTAATATCCAGAGTAACCGCCCTGTACAGCACAGACAGCAGCTAATATCCAGAGTAACCGCCCCGTGCAGCACTGACAGCAGCTAATATCCAGAGTAACCGCCTTGTACAGCACTGACAGCAGCTAATATCCAGAGTAACCGCCCTGTACAGCACAGACAGCAGCTAATATCCAGAGTAACCGCCCTGTACAGCACAGACAGCAGCTAATATCCAGAGTAACCGCCCTGTAAAGCACTGACAGCAGCTAATATCCAGAGTAACCGCCCTGTACAGCACTGACAGCAGCTAATATCCAGAGTAACCGCCCTGTACAGCACTGACAGCAGCTAATATCCAGAGTAACCGCCCTGTACAGCACTGACAGCAGCTAATATCCAGAGTAACCGCCCTGTACAGCACTGACAGCAGCTAATATCCAGAGTAACCGCCCTGTGCAGCACTGACAGCAGCTAATATCCAGAGTAACCGCCCTGTGCAGCACTGACAGCAGCTAATATCCAAAGTAACCGCCCTGTGCAGCACTGACAGCAGCTAATATCCAGAGTAACCGCCATGTACAGCACTGACAGCAGCTAATATCCAGAGTAACCGCCCCGTACAGCACAGACAGCAGCTAATATCCAGAGTAACCGCCCCGTGCAGCACTGACAGCAGCTAATATCCAGAGTAACCGCCCTGTACAGCACTGACAGCAGCTAATATCCAGAGTAACCGCCCTGTACAGCACAGACAGCAGCTAATATCCAGAGTAACCGCCCTGTACAGCACAGACAGCAGCTAATATCCAGAGTAACCGCCCTGTACAGCACAGACAGCAGCTAATATCCAGAGTAACCGGCGTGTACAGCACAGACAGCAGCTAATATCCAGAGTAACTGCCCTGTGCAGCACTGACAGCAGCTAATATCCAGAGTAACCGCCCTGTACAGCACAGACAGCAGCTAATATCCAGAGTAACCGCCCTGTACAGCACAGACAGCAGCTAATATCCAGAGTAACCGCCCTGTGCCGCACTGACAGCAGCTAATATCCAGAGTAACCGCCCTGTACAGCACTGACAGCAGCTAATATCCAGAGTAACCGCCCTGTGCAGCACTGACAGCAGCTAATATCCAGAGTAACCGCCCTGTGCAGCACTGACAGCAGCTAATATCCAGAGTAACCGCCCCGTGCAGCACTGACAGCAGCTAATATCCAGAGTAACCACCGTGTACAGCACTGACAGCAGCTAATATCCAGAGTAACCGCCCTGTGCAGCACTGACAGCAGCTAATATCCAGAGTAACCGCCCTGTGCCGCACTGACAGCAGCTAATATCCAGAGTAACCGGCGTATGCAGCACTGACAGCAGCTAATATCCAGAGTAACCGCCCTGTACAGCACTGACAGCAGCTAATATCCAGAGTAACCGCCCTGTGCAGCACTGACAGCAGCTAATATCCAGAGTAACCGCCCTGTACAGCACAGACAGCAGCTAATATCCAGAGTAACCGCCCTGTGCAGCACCGACAGCAGCTAATATCCAGAGTAACCGGAGTGTACAGCACTGACAGCAGCTAATATCCAGAGTAACCGGCGTGTACAGCACTGACAGCAGCTAATATCCAGAGTAACCGGCGTGTACAGAACGGACAGCAGCTAATATCCAGAGTAACTGCCCTGTGCAGCACTGACAGCAGCTAATATCCAGAGTAACCGCCCTGTACAGCACTGACAGCAGCTAATATCCAGAGTAACCGCCGTGTACAGCACTGACAGCAGCTAATATACAGAGTAACCGCCCTGTGCAGCACTGACAGCAGCTAATATCCAGAGTAACCGCCCTGTACAGCACAGACAGAAGCTAATATCCAGAGTAACCACCCTGTGCAGCACTGACAGCAGCTAATATCCAGAGTAACCGGCGTGTACAGCACTGACAGCAGCTAATATCCAGAGTAACCGCCCTGTGCAGCACTGACAGCAGCTAATATCCAGAGTAACCGCCCTGTACAGCACTGACAGCAGCTAATATCCAGAGTGAACGCCCTGTGCAGCACTGACAGCAGCTAATATCCAGAGTAACCGCCCTGTGCAGCACTGACAGCAGCTAATATCCAGAGTAACCGCCCTGTGCAGCACTGACAGCAGCTAATATCCAGAGTAACCGCCCTGTGCCGCACTGACAGCAGCTAATATCCAGAGTAACCGCCCTGTACAGCACAGACAGCAGCTAATATCCAGAGTGACCGGTGTGTACAGAACTGACAGCAGCTAATATCCAGAGTAACCGCCCTGTGCAGCACTGACAGCAGCTAATATCCAGAGTAACCGGCGTGTACAGAACTGACAGCAGCTAATATCCAGAGTAACCGCCCTGTGCCGCACTGACAGCTGCTAATATCCAGAGTAACCGCCCTGTACAGCACTGACAGCAGCTAATATCCAGAGTAACCGCCCTGTGCCGCACTGACAGCTGCTAATATCCAGAGTAACCGCCCTGTACAGCACTGACAGCAGCTAATATCCAGAGTAACCGCCCTGTGCCGCACTGACAGCAGCTAATATCCAGAGTAACCGCCCTGACAGCAGCTAATATCCAGAGTAACCGCCCTGTGCCGCACTGACAGCAGCTAATATCCAGAGTAATCGCCATGTACAGCACTGACAGCAGCTAATATCCAGAGTAACCGCGCTGTGCCGCACTGACAGCAGCTAATATCCAGAGTAATCGCCATGTACGGCACTGACAGCAGCTAATATCCAGAGTAACCGCCCTCTACAGCACTGACAGCAGCTAATATCCAGAGTAACCGCCCTGTACAGCACTGACAGCAGCTAATATCCAGAGTGAACGCCCTGTGCAGCACTGACAGCAGCTAATATCCAGAGTAACCGCCCTGTGCAGCACTGACAGCAGCTAATATCCAGAGTAACCGCCCTGTGCAGCACTGACAGCAGCTAATATCCAGAGTAACCGCCCTGTGCCGCACTGACAGCAGCTAATATCCAGAGTAACCGGCGTATGCAGCACTGACAGCAGCTAATATCCAGAGTAACCGCCCTGTACAGCACTGACAGCAGCTAATATCCAGAGTAACCGCCCTGTACAGCACAGACAGCAGCTAATATCCAGAGTAACCGCCCTGTACAGCACAGACAGCAGCTAATATCCAGAGTAACCGGCGTGTACAGCACTGACAGCAGCTAATATCCAGAGTAACCGCCATGTACAGCACTGACAGCAGCTAATATCCAGAGTAACCGCCCTGTACAGCACAGACAGCAGCTAATATCCAGAGTGACCGGTGTGTACAGAACTGACAGCAGCTAATATCCAGAGTAACCGCCCTGTGCAGCACTGACAGCAGCTAATATCCAGAGTAACCGGCGTGTACAGAACTGACAGCAGCTAATATCCAGAGTGACCGCCCTGTGCCGCACTGACAGCAGCTAATATCCAGAGTAACCGCCCTGTGCAGCACTGACAGCTGCTAATATCCAGAGTAACCGCCGTGTGCAGCACTGACAGCAGCTAATATCCAGAGTAACCACCCTGTGCAGCACTGACAGCAGCTAATATCCAGAGTAACCGCCCTCTACAGCACTGACAGCAGCTAATATCCAGAGTAACCGGCGTGTGCAGCACTGACAGCGGCTAATATCCAGAGTAACCGCCGTGTGCAGCACTGACAGCAGCTAATATCCAGAGTAACAGCCCTGTGCAGCACTGACAGCAGCTAATATCCAGAGTAACCGCCCTCTACAGCACTGACAGCAGCTAATATCCAGAGTAATCGGCGTGTGCAGCACTGACAGCGGCTAATATCCAGAGTAACCGCCGTGTGCAGCACTGACAGCAGCTAATATCCAGAGTAACAGCCCTGTGCAGCACTGACAGCAGCTAATATCCAGAGTAACCGCCCTGTGCAGCACTGACAGCAGCTAATATCCAGAGTAACCGCCATGTACAGCACAGACAGCAGCTAATATCCAGAGTAATCGGCGTGTACAGCACAGACAGCAGCTAATATCCAGAGTAACTGGCGTGTACAGCACTGACAGCAGCTAATATCCAGAGTAACCGCCCTGTACCGCACTGACAGCAGCTAATATCCAGAGTAACCGCCCTCTACAGCACTGACAGCAGCTAATATCCAGAGTAATCGGCGTGTGCAGCACTGACAGCGGCTAATATCCAGAGTAACCGCCGTGTGCAGCACTGACAGCAGCTAATATCCAGAGTAACAGCCCTGTGCAGCACAGACAGCAGCTAATATCCAGAGTAATCGGCGTGTACAGCACAGACAGCAGCTAATATCCAGAGTAACTGGCGTGTACAGCACTGACAGCAGCTAATATCCAGAGTAACCGCCCTGTACAGCACTGACAGCAGCTAATATCCAGAGTAACCGGCGTGTACAGCACTGACAGCAGCTAATATCCAGAGTAACCGCCCTGTGCCGCACTGACAGCAGCTAATATCCAGAGCAACCACCGTGTACAGCACTGACAGCAGCTAATATCCAGAGTAACCGCGCTGTGCCGCACTGACAGCAGCTAATATCCAGAGTAATCGCCATGTACAGCACTGACAGCAGCTAATATCCAGAGTAACCGCCCTCTACAGCACTGACAGCAGCTAATATCCAGAGTAACCGGCGTGTACAGCACAGACAGCGGCTAATATCCAGAGTAATCGGCATGTACAGCACTGACAGCAGCTAATATCCAGAGTAACCGGCGTGTACAGCACTGACAGCAGCTAATATCCAGAGTAACCGCCCTGTGCAGCACTGACAGCAGCTAATATCCAGAGTAACCGCCCTGTGCAGCACTGACAGCAGCTAATATCAAGAGTAACAACCAGTGATAAGTGATCAGTCAGCCGACCACACACCTTATATACCCACCAAGCGCCCCACACATCACAGCCATCCTGGGCTACGCGCTGCCGGCGGCGAAAGTAGGAGGTGCAAATAATAATGGGACTCCACGGTGTATAATAAAAACGTGATTTAATATAAAATACATTATATTGTGTGTATATTATATAAAAACAAAATGACTGCACTTATTCAGTCTCCACACGAACGGTAAAGGATTTGCCTGACACAGCTTCTGTGTCGACGCCGTGGTTACTCAGTCTGCACCTGCTCCTAGGTCTGATAGAGTGACTCGATCTGCTACCACTCAGGCTGGTAGGCTCAGGAGTGGGAGAACCTATCACAGCCTGACCAGACAGTTCTAGCTCCCGCCATGCGTCTATTTATACCTTCATTTCCTGTTTGTCTCTGCCTGTGATTCTGTCTGGTTTCCTGGCTCTGCTGCTCCAGCTATTATTATTGACCTTGCTTCATTTTGATCCTGGCTTTACGGACTACACTCCTGCTCTGCGATTTGTACCTCGTACACTCCTGGTTTTACTCGGCTCGTTCACTACTCTTGTTGCTCACGGTCTTGCCGTGGGCAACTGCCCCATTTCCCTTAGCTTCTGTGTACCCTTGTCTGTTTGTTTGTCGTGCACATATTGAGCGTAGGGACAGTCGCCCATTTGTACGCCGTCGCCTAGGACGGGCCGTGCAAGTAGGCAGGGACTGAGTGGCGGGTAGATTAGGGCTCACCTGTCTGTCTCCCTACCCCGTCATTACATAATCACAGGCCCATATATCTTTTCTACCCTGGTCCCTGACACAACTATGGACCCCCTTGAGACCCTGGCTCAGCAAATGCAGGGCCTCTCCCTACAGGTCCAAGCCCTGGCTCAGAGGGGCAACAAGCGTGATGCTACCCTGGTAGTGCCCCCCATCTCACCTCTTGAACCCCACCTCAAGTTGCCTGACCGTTCTCAGGGGACCGGAAGACTTTTTCTCCTTTCGGGAGAGTTGTAGGCTCTATTTCCGTCTAAGGCCCCACTCCTCAGCTTCTGAGAGCCAGCGAGTGGGTATAATTATGTCCCGGCTGCAGGACGGGCCCCAAGAATGGGCCTTCTCCTTGGCTCCTGACGCCCCTGAACTTTCCTCTGTTGATCTTTTTTTTTCTGCTCTCGGGCTCATATATGACGAGACTGACAAGACTGCCTTTGCCGAGAGTCAGCTGGTGACCTTACGTCAGGGTAAGAGACCCGTTGAGGAGTACTGTTCGGACTTTAGGAAGTGGTGTGTAGCTTCTCGGTGGAATGACCCCGCCTTGAGGTGCCAGTTTAGAGAACGTCCTGAAAGACCTATTAGTTAGCTATCCCTCTTCTGACTCTCTAGATCAGGTTATGGCTTTACCGGTACGTCTTGACCGACGTCTCAGGGAACGACGACTTGAATGTTTTTGTGCCTTCTCCTCTGGCTCCCCCATGATGGCTCCCGAGGTTCTGTTGCTTCGTTCTTCCACGGAAAACTCGGATGAACCATCGGGGAGGTCACTTGGGCGCACAGGTATTTCCCGTAAATATGAAACATAATAAGATCTTGCTTCCCTTTCAGGTCTCTTTTGGTGGTAGGTCTGCTACCGGCAGTGCCTTCGTGGATTCAGGGTCGTCTGCTAATATCATGTCTGTGGAATTTGCTATGTCTCTAGCTACGCCATTGATTGATTTGCCTAAACCTGTCCCGGTAGTGGGTATCGACTCCACTCCTCTTGCTAATGGTTATTTTACACAGCATACCCCTGTTTTTGAACTCCTTGTTGGCTCCATGCATTTGGAGCAGTGCTCTGTACTGTTGATGCAGGGATTATCGTCCGATTTGGTTTTAGGCCTTCCTTGGTTGCAGATGCATAATCCCACGTTTGACTGGAATACTGGGGAGCTTACCAAATGGGGTAATGAATGCATGACTTCCTGATTTTCTGTTAATTTTATTTCTCTCCCTGAGGAGGTGAACACTCTACCTGAGTTTATTCAGGATTTCGCTGATGTTTTTTCTAAAAAGGCCTCCGAAGTGTTACCTCCTCATAGAGAATATGATTGCGCAATCGATTTGGTACCAGGAGCTAAGCTCCCTAAGGGTAGGATATTTAATCTCTCTTGTCCCGAACGTGAAGCCATGAGAGAGTATATCCAGGAATGCCTGGCCAAGGGTTACATTCGCAACTCTACTTCTCCGGTAGGTGCTGGCTTCTTCTTCGTAGGGAAGAAGGATGGTGGTCTTAGGCCGTGCATCGATTACCGAAACTTGAATAAGGTCACTGTAAGGAACCAGTATCCCCTTTTCTTTGATTCCTGATCTCTTCAATCAGGTTCAGGGGGCCCAATGGTTCTCTAAGTTTGATCTTCGGGGGCTTATAACCTTATCCGCATCAGAGTGGGGGATGAGTGGAAGACTGCGTTTAACACGCCCGAAGGTCATTTCGAATACCTCGTCATGCCCTTTGGGTTGTGTAATGCTCCCGCAGTCTTCCAGAATTTCATAAATGAGATTTTAAGAGATTACCTGGGGGTATTTCTTGTAGCGTACCTTGATGACATCCTAGTGTTTTCCAAGGACTGGTCCTCCCACATTGAGCATGTCAGGAAGGTGCTCCAGGCCCTTCGGGAAAACAAACTCTTTGCTAAAACCAAAAAATGTGTGTTTGGGGTGCAGGAGATACCATTTTTGGGTCAAATCCTGACTCTTAATGAATTCCGCATGAACCTTGCCAAGGTTCAGGCTGTGGCTGAATGGGTCCAACCTGCCTCCCTGAAGTCGTTACAGTGCTTCCTGGGGTTCGCTAATTATTACAGGAGATTTATTGCTAACTTCTCGGTCATCGCTAACGCCTCTTACGGATCTTACTCGCAAAGGTGCTGACCTCCTCCACTGGCTTCCAGAGGCGGTCCAGGCTTTTGAGGTCCTTAAGAAGTGCTTTATCTCGGCCCCGGTGCTGATTCAGCCTAACCAAATGGAGCCATTCATCGTGGAGGTTGACGCCTCCGAGGTGGGAGTGGGGGCTGTCTTGTCCCAGGGTACCAGGTCCCTCACCCATCTCCGTCCCTGTGCCTACTTCTCCAGGAAGTTCTCGCCCACTGAGAGTAACTATGATATTGGCAACCGCGAACTCTTAGCCATTAAATGGGCATTTGAAGAGTGGCGCCACTTCCTGGAGGGGGCTAGGAACCAGGTAACGGTCCTTAGCGACCACAAGAATCTGGTTCTCCTAGAATCTGCCCGGAGGCTAAACCCGAGACAAGCTCGATGGGCGTTGTTTTTTACTAAATTCAACTTTTTGGTCATCTTTAGGGCTGGGTCTAAAAATATTAAAGCTGATGCACTGTCGCGTAGCTTCATGGCCTGCCCTCCTTTGGAGGAAGATCCTGCTTGTATTTTGCCCCCAGGTATAATCATTTCCTCTGTTGATTCTGACTTAGTCTCCGAAATTGCGGCTGATCAAGGTTCAGCTCCCGGGAACCTTCCTGAGAACAAGCTGTTTGTTCCCTGCAATTCCGGCTAAGGGTACTCAGGGAAAATCATGACTCTGCACCATCCAGGCATCCTGGGTACCAAGTACCTCATTACCAGAAACTATTGGTGGCCTGGGTTGCCTAAAGATGTTAAGGCCTACGTCGCCGCTTGTGAAATTTGTGCTAGGTCCAAGACTCCCAGGTCCCGAACAGCGGGACCCATATCTCCATGGATTTTAACACCGATCTGCCTCCATCTCAAGGCAAGTCGGTGGTGTGGGTTGTAGTAGACCGCTTCAGTAAGATGTGCCACTTTGTGCCCCTCAAGAAACGACCCAATGATAAGACGTTAGCTACCTTGTTTGTCAAACACATCCTGCGTCTCCATGGGGTCCCTGTCCATATTGTTTCGGACAGAGGGGTACAATTTGTTTCATTGTTTTGGAGAGCCTTCTGTATGAAGTTGGGGATTGATCTGTCCTTCTCCTCTGCCTTCCATCCTGAAACCAATGGCCAAACGGAGAGGACTAATCAGTCTCTAGAACAATACTTAAGGTGTTTTATCTCTGACTGTCAATATGATTGGGTCTCCATTTCCCTCACCGAATTTTCCCTTAATAACCGTGTCAGTAACTCGTCAGGGGTCTCCCCATTTTTCTGTAATTTTGGGTTTAATCCACTGTTCTCCTCCATTTCACCTGGTAGTTCCAATAATCCCGAGGTAGAGGTCGTTCATCGGGAACTGTGCACAGTCTGGGCCCAGGTTCAGAAGAACCTAGAGCCGTCCCAGAGCATACAAAAGACTCAGGCAGATAGAAGACGTTCTGCTAATCCCTTGTTTGTGGTCGGGGATCTGGTGTGGCTGTCTTCAAAAAATTTGTGCCTTAAAGTCCCGTCCAAAAAATGTGCTCCCCGGTATATAGGGCCGTACAAGGTCATTGAGGTCCTTAACCCTGTCTCCTTCCGACTGGAGTTACCCGTCTTTTCGAATAAATAACGTGTTTAATGCCTACCTCCTGAAACGCTGCTCCCCGTCCTTGGCTACCTCAAGGAAACCTCCGGTCCGTGTTCTCACCCCTGAAGGGGTAGAATGCGAGGTGGCCAAGATTGTGGACAGCAGGATGGTCCAAGGCTCCCTCCCTGGTCCATTGGAGAGGATACGGGCCTGAGGAGAGGACTTGGATACCCGCCCGGGATGTTCACGCTGGGGTATTGCTCAGGCGGTTCCATCTTCGGTTCCCCTATAAGCCAGGTCCACCTAGAAAGAGTCCAGTGGCCCCTTATAAAAGGGGGGGTACTGTAAAGGATCTGCCAGACACAGCTTCTGTGTCGACGCCCGTGGTTAATCAGTCTGCACCTGCTCCTAAGTCTGATAGAGTGACACGATCTTCTACCAGTCAGGCTGGGAGGCTGAGGAGTGGGAGAGCCTATCACAGCCTGGCCAGACGGTTCTAGCTCCCGCCCTCGGCCTATTTATACCTTCATTTCCTGCTCCTCCTTTGCCTGTGATTCTCTTGCTTCCTGGCTCTGCTGTTCCAGCTATTACTATTGACCTTGCTTCATTTTGACCCTGGCTTTACTGACTACTCTCCTGCTCTGCGTTTGGTACCTCGTGCACTCCTGGTTTGACTCGGCTCGTTCACTTCTCTTGTTGCTCACGGTGTTGCCGTGGGCAACTGCCCCATTTCCCTTAGCTTCTGTGTACCCTTGTCTGTCGTGCACATATTGAGTGTAGGGACTGTCGCCCAGTTGTACGCCGTCGCCTAGGACGGGCTGTGCAAGTAGGCAGGGACTGAGTGGCGGGTAGATTAGGGCTCACCTGTCTGTCTCCCTACCCTGTAATTACACGACCGTAATATTCTGAAGAATTAATTTACCAAATTATTCAGCGTAAAATGTGAGCAGTATAAAAAAACATTATGCCAAAAACAGCTTTTTTCTCTATTTGCACCGTAAGAAACATAATATAAACGACACCGTAATTTATATCTACCCCCAACGTGTGTTGAAAAAAACTAAGAATCATTCAGTCACGTCAATGAAAAATAGGAAAACGTTACGGCTGCTGAAATGCAGAGGCAAAAACAATAAAATGTGGCCGGTCATTCAGGCCCAAACAGGCCGGTTATTAAAGGGGTATTCGCAGAATCAACAGTAATATCCACAGGACAGCTGATTATTGTCTGATCGCTGGGGGCTCCACCCATCGCAAAAACAGGGCTCCTGCACCCACGAAACACCCTCACCGCTCGGCCGCAGTGAGGAGGTTGTGGAACGTAGCAGCGGTGGAGCATGTGGGCTGCCGCTCAATTCAAAATCGATGAGAATGACGAAAACCACCGAGTACAGCGCTTGGCTATTCACCTCAGTCCTATAAGGAACGGTGGGCGCTTACTGAACAGCCGCTCCATTCAAGCTCCTCCCCACTGCGGGTGGTGAAGGGTGGATGAACAGGTGTACAGCACCCCTGCTCTTGTGATCAGACAATTATTACTGGTCCTGTGGATAGGTGATAATTGTAGATTCTAGTTCTGCACTGATCAGCGTGCATGGTGCATAGTGTGAGCCGCTTCTCCTTCCAGACACTGGAGCTCTTCTCACCTATTACAGAACGTGCTCGCACCTTACACCATAGACCTGATAACACTACAGACTCGTCCTTGCTGGAAGCTCCGGCATGTTTGGCGTTTAGTGACATCAGACACGTCGCTCCTGAACAGGACGCAGATCGTGGCTCTTAAGAACAGCGGTGACCTATTCCAAGGCGACATCAGACACCACCGAGGAAGGGGTTAATCCTCCTCTATTGATCATCTATCAAGTTCTGCCAATTTTCTTCTATCGCTGCTTCTTCTTTTAGAGAGCGGACTTTAGTGCTACATTGTAATGATAGGAAGGAGACCTGAGGTAAATCACATAGTAATGGTGAGGGCCGTACCGGTAAAGATTGTACTCTGGATGGAAATGGACTTATTTTTTATTCTTTGGAATGAGCGGAGGAGACAGCGGAGGAGACGGCGGAGGAGACGGGCGGAGGACACGGCGGAGGAGACGGGCGGAGGAGACGGGCGGAGGAGACGGGCGGAGGAGACGGGCGGAGGAGACGGGCGGAGGAGACGGGCGGAGGAGACGGCGGAGGAGACGGGCGGAGGACACGGCGGAGATGGGCGGAGGAGACGGGCGGAGGAGACGGGCGGAGGACACGGCGGAGATGGGCGGAGGAGATGGGCGGAGGAGACGGGCGGAGGAGACGGGCGGAGGACACGGCGGAGATGGGCGGAGGAGACGGGCGGAGGAGACGGGCGGAGGAGACGGGCGGAGGAGACGGGCGGAGGAGACGGGCGGAGGAGACGGGCGGAGGAGACGGGCGGAGGCGGAGGACACGGCGGAGGACTCTCTCTATTTCTCTCTCTCTCTCCTCTATGTAATTATCAATGATGAAAGAAAAATCTCCAGACAGACGAGAACAAGTCACAAAACACAACAACAAATAAAAGGAACAGAATAAGATTCCTCCTAGAAAACCCCCTCACATGATCCCGGTCCTACAAGTGCTCAGCGCTACAAGAAGATCTGCCTCCTGTAATCTACGTTATTACATGTCTGTGTGATAATTCCTCCTGTATCCCCGACACCCGGACACTTCTTACTGTTCATTACATCCCAGACATTTACTGCAGGTGGAGCCTTTTCTTTCACTATCTCCGTAGTAAAATATAGAGATGATCATCATCAGGGATCACTGTGATATAGAAGGTAATCTAGTCCCTGTCCTACGTCTGGTCATGTATTACACAGGGATCACTGTGATCTGGAATCATTGTGTCTGTGATATAGAAGGTAATTTAGTCCCTGTCCTATGTCTGGTCATGTATTACACAGGGATCACTGTGATCTGGAATCATTGTGTCTGTGATATAGAAGGTAATTTAGTCCCTGTCCTATGTCTGGTCATGTATTACACAGAGATCACTGTGATCTGGAATCATTCTGCCTGTGATATGGAAGGTAATCTAGTCCCTGTGCTACATCTGGTCATGTATTACACAGGGATCACTGTGATCTGGAATCATTCTGCCTGTGATATGGAAGGTAATCTAGTCCCTGTCCTACGTCTGGTAATGTATTACACAGGGATCACTGTGCTCTGGAATCATTCTGCCTGTGATATGGAAGGTAATCTAGTCCCTGTCCTACGTCTGGTAATGTATTACACAGGGATCACTGTGATCTGGAATCATTCTGCCTGTGATATGGAAGGTAATCTAGTCCCTGTCCTACGTCTGGTCATGTATTACACAGGGATCACTGTGATCTGGAATCATTCTGCCTGTGATATAGAAGGTAATCTAGTCCCTGTCCTGCGTCCGGTCATGTATTACACAGAGATCACTGTGCTCTGGAATCATTCTGCCTGTGATATAGAAGGTAATCTAGTCCCTGTCCTACGTCTGGTCATGTATTACACAGAGATCACTGTGATCTGGAATCATTCTGCCTGTGATATAGAAGGTAATCTAGTCCCTGTCCTACATCTGGTCATGTATTACACAGGGATCACTGTGATCTGGAATCATTGTGTCTGTGATATAGAAGGTAATCTAGTCCCTGTCCTATGTCTGGTCATGTATTACACAGGGATCACTGTGATCTGGAATCATTGTGTCTGTGATACAGAAGGTAATCTAGTCCCTGTCCTACGTCCGGTCATGTATTACACAGGGATCACTGTGATCTGGAATCATTCTGCCTGTGATATAGAAGGTAATCTAGTCCCTGTCCTACATCTGGTTATGTATTACACAGAGATCACTGAGATCTGGAATCATTGTGTCTGTGACATAGAAGGTAATCTAGTCCCTGTCCTACGTCTGGTCATGTATTACACAGGGATCACTGTGATCTGGAATCATTGTGCCTGTGATATAGAAGGTAATCTAGTCCCTGTCCTACGTCTGGTCATGTATTACACAGAGATCACTGTGATCTGGAATCATTCTGCCTGTGATATGGAAGGTAATCTAGTCCCTGTCCTACGTCTGGTTATGTATTACACAGAGATCACTGTGATATGGAAGGTAATCTAGTCCCTGTCCTATGTCTGGTCATGTATTACACAGAGATCACTGTGATCTGGAATCATTCTGCCTGTGATATAGAAGGTAATCTAGTCCCTGTCCTACATCTGGTCATGTATTACACAGAGATCACTGTGATCTGGAATCATTCTGCCTGTGATATGGAAGGTAATCTAGTCCCTGTCCTACGTCTGGTCATGTATTACACAGGGATCACGGTGATCTGGAATAATTCTGCCTGTGATATGGAAGGTAATCTAGTCCCTGTCATACGTCTGGTCATGTATTACACAGGGATCACTGTGATCTGGAATCATTGTGCCTGTGATATAGAAGGTAATCTAGTCCCTGTCCTACGTCTGGTCATGTATTACACAGAGATCACTGTGATCTGGAATCATTCTGCCTCTGATATAGAAGGTAATCTAGTCCCTGTCCTACGTCCGGTCATGTATTACACAGAGATCACTGTGATCTGGAATCATTCTGCCTGTGATATGGAAGGTAATCTAGTCCCTGTGCTACATCTGGTCATGTATTACACAGGGATCACTGTGATCTGGAATCATTCTGCCTGTGATATGGAAGGTAATCTAGTCCCTGTCCTACGTCTGGTCATGTATTACACAGGGATCACTGTGATCTGGAATCATTCTGCCTGTGATATAGAAGGTAATCTAGTCCCTGTCCTACGTCCGGTCATGTATTACACAGAGATCACTGTGCTCTGGAATCATTCTGCCTGTGATATAGAAGGTAATCTAGTCCCTGTCCTACGTCTGGTCATGTATTACACAGAGATCACTGTGATCTGGAATCATTCTGCCTGTGATATAGAAGGTAATCTAGTCCCTGTCCTACATCTGGTCATGTATTACACAGGGATCACTGTGATCTGGAATCATTGTGTCTGTGATATAGAAGGTAATCTAGTCCCTGTCCTATGTCTGGTCATGTATTACACAGGGATCACTGTGATCTGGAATCATTGTGTCTGTGATACAGAAGGTAATCTAGTCCCTGTCCTACGTCCGGTCATGTATTACACAGGGATCACTGTGATCTGGAATCATTCTGCCTGTGATATGGAAGGTAATCTAGTCCCTGTCCTACGTCTGGTCATGTATTACACAGGGATCACTGTGATCTGGAATCATTCTGCCTGTGATATGGAAGGTAATCTAGTCCCTGTCCTACGTCTGGTCATGTATTACACAGGGATCACGGTGATCTGGAATCATTCTGCCTGTGATATGGAAGGTAATCTAGTCCCTGTCCTACGTCTGGTCATGTATTACACAGGGATCACTGTGATCTGGAATCATTGTGTCTGTGATACAGAAGGTAATCTAGTCCCTGTCCTACGTCCGGTCATGTATTACACAGGGATCACTGTGATCTGGAATCATTCTGCCTGTGATATAGAAGGTAATCTAGTCCCTGTCCTACATCTGGTCATGTATTACACAGAGATCACTGTGATCTGGAATCATTCTGCCTGTGATATGGAAGGTAATCTAGTCCCTGTCCTACGTCTGGTCATGTATTACACAGGGATCACGGTGATCTGGAATCATTCTGCCTGTGATATGGAAGGTAATCTAGTCCCTGTCATACGTCTGGTCATGTATTACACAGGGATCACTGTGATCTGGAATCATTGTGCCTGTGATATAGAAGGTAATCTAGTCCCTGTCCTACGTCTGGTCATGTATTACACAGAGATCACTGTGATCTGGAATCATTCTGCCTCTGATATAGAAGGTAATCTAGTCCCTGTCCTACGTCCGGTCATGTATTACACAGAGATCACTGTGATCTGGAATCATTCTGCCTGTGATATAGAAGGTAATCTAGTCCCTGTCCTACATCTGGTCATGTATTACACAGAGATCACTGTGATCTGGAATCATTCTGCCTGTGATATAGAAGGTAATCTAGTCCCTGTCCTACGTCTGGTCATGTATTACACAGAGATCACTGTGATCTGGAATCATTGTGTCTGAGATATAGAAGGTAATCTAGTCCCTGTCCTACGTCTGGTCATGCATTACACAGAGATCACTGTGATCTGGAATCATTGTGTCTGAGATATAGAAGGTAATCTAGTCCCTGTCCTACGTCCGGTCATGTATTACACAGGGATCACGGTCTTCTGGAATCATTGTGCCTGTGATATAGAAGGTAATCTAGTCCCTGTCCTACGTCTGGTCATGCATTACACAGGGATCACTGTGATCTGGAATCATTGTGCCTGTGATATAGAAGGTAATCTAGTCCCTGTCCTACGTCCGGTCATGTATTACACAGGGATCACGGTCTTCTGGAATCATTGTGCCTGTGATATAGAAGGTAATCTAGTCCCTGTCCTACGTCTGGTCATGTATTACACAGAGATCACTGTGGTCTGGAATCATTCTGCCTGTGATATAGAAGGTAATCTAGTCCCTGTCCTACGTCCGGTCATGTATTACACAGGGATCACGGTCTTCTGGAATCATTGTGCCTGTGATATAGAAGGTAATCTAGTCCCTGTCCTACGTCTGGTCATGTATTACGCAGGGATCTAGTGCTGGTATTGTCAGCCGGCACCTTTTATCTAGGATCGGCACGGCTTCTGAATTAGGAAATGTCCTATATTCCGGTCTCAGGTAATCATTGTATATGCAGTGCATGTAAGGACTGTGGAATCAGTGATTTAGGGGACAGGTCTGGTGGTCAGTGCGTGGCGGTCTCGCCGTACATTGTGCCTTGGCTGTGACGTCATTCCTTTCTCAGGGGATGGATCATGTGGTGGTGTCAGAGAGGTCTGGCTGTACATTGGGCTCTGGTGTGATTTGGATGGTGACCGTGCCCCAGGACTCATGTTTTCATAGTGTCTTGTTTGTTGGAAAGTTGCCATGATGTTGTCTAGTCCCTGTATCCTCCTTACATCCCTGTACACACTACACTTCATGACTCCTGAGGTCTATACCCGTGTCTGGAGGCGCTGCCACTGCTTCCCATTCTTCCTATGCCGCTTTCTGCACAACATTTCAATGTTCCTGATTTACCTGGAATCTGCCTCGTTCTGCTGCTCTCTTATTTCAAGGCTTGGACCTCACATATTCTGCCTGCCCCCTCTCTCCATTGTACTCACTGTAAAGATGTTGGAGCGACGCTTGCTTTGCTTTCGGATTGGGGTTGGTGTACTGGAGGCTGCGATGGTCTCTATACGGAGTTCACGTTGGCTTATACTGGGCGTGGAGGGGACGGAGGACGAATAATCACTGAATGTTCCTCCACCGTTTGTGGCCTAAATAGAAAGAGACCAAATGTCAGATTGTATGAATAATAACACTCTGGGGTCCGTGTATATACCAGAAGTGATGTATTATACAGCAGCCATGTCATATGAAGCATGAATACTACAATACGTGGTGTACACTCTCCCCTCATACTGAGGCACAGAATACGTGGTGTACGCTCTCCCCTAATACTGAGGTCACACAATACGTGGTGCACGCGCTCCCCTCATACTGAGGTCACACAATACGTGGTGCACGCGCTCCCCTCATACTGAGGTCACACAATACGTGGTGCACGCGCTCCCCTCATACTGAGGTCACACAATACGTGGTGTACACTCTCCCCTCATACTGAGGTCACACAATACGTGGTGCACGCGCTCCCCTCATACTGAGGTCACACAATACGTGGTGTACGCGCTCCCCTCATACTGAGGCACAGAATACGTGGTGTACGCTCTCCCCTCAGACTGAGGCACAGAATACGTGGTGTACGCTCTCCCCTCATACTGAGGCACAGAATACGTGGTGTCCGCTCTCCCCTCATACTGAGGGACAGAATAAGTGGTGTACGCTCTCCCCTCATACTGAGGTCACACAATACGTGGTGTACGCTCTCCCCTCATACTGAGGGACAGAATACGTGGTGTACGCGCTCCCCTCATACTGAGGTCACAATACGTGGTGTACGCGCTCCCCTCAGACGGAGGTCACACAATACGTGGTGTACACTCTCCCCTCATACTGAGGCACAGAATACGTGGTGTACGCGCTCCCCTCATACTGAGGTCACACAATACGTGGTGTACGCGCTCCCCTCAGACGGAGGTCACACAATACGTGGTGTACGCTCTCCCCTCATACTGAGGTCACACAATACGTGGTGTACGCTCTCCCCTCATACTGAGGTCACACAATACGTGGTGCACGCTCTCCCCTCAGACTGAGGTCACATAATACGTGGTGTACGCTCTCCCCTCATACTGAGGTCACACAATACGTGGTGTACGCTCTCCCCTCATACTGAGGTCACACAATACGTGGTGTACGCGCTCCCCTCATACTGAGGTCACACAATACGTGGTGTACGCGCTCCCCTCATACTGAGGTCACACAATACGTGGTGTACGCGCTCCCCTCATACTGAGGTCACACAACACGTGGTGTACGCTCTCCCCTCATACTGAGGCACAGAATACGTGGTGTACGCTCTCCCCTCATACTGAGGCACAGAATACGTGGTGTACGCGCTCCCCTCATACTGAGGTCACACAATACGTGGTGTACGCTCTCCCCTCATACTGAGGCACAGAATACGTGGTGTCCGCTCTCCCCTCATACTGAGGTCACACAATACGTGGTGTACGCTCTCCCCTCATACTGAGGCACAGAATACGTGGTGTCCGCTCTCCCCTCATACTGAGGGACAGAATACGTGGTGTACGCTCTCCCCTCATACTGAGGTCACACAATACGTGGTGTACGCGCTCCCCTCATACTGAGGTCACACAATACGTGGTGTACGCTCTCCCCTCATACTGAGGTCACACAATACGTGGTGTACGCTCTCCCCTCATACTGAGGTCACACAATACGTGGTGCACGCGCTCCCCTCATACTGAGTTCACACAATACGTGGTGCACGCTCTCCCCTCATACTGAGGTCACACAATACGTGGTGCACGCTCTCCCCTCATACTGAGGTCACACAATACGTGGTGCACGCGCTCCCCTCATACTGAGGTCACACAATACGTGGTGTACGCGCTCCCCTCATACTGAGGTCACACAATACGTGGTGTACGCTCTCCCCTCATACTGAGGGACAGAATACGTGGTGCACGCTCTCCCCTCCTACTGAGGTCACACAATACGTGGTGTACGCGCTCCCCTCATACTGAGGTCACACAATACGTGGTGTACGCGCTCCCCTCATACGGAGGTCACACAATACGTGGTGTACGCTCTTCCCTCATACTGAGGTCACACAATACGTGGTGTACGCTCCCCCCTCAGACTGAGGTCACACAATACGTGGTGTACGCTCTCCCCTCAGACTGAGGTCACACAATACGTGGTGTACGCTCCCCCCTCAGACTGAGGTCACACAATACGTGGTGCACGCTCTCCCCTCATACTGAGGTCACACAATACGTGGTGTACGCTCTCCCCTCATACTGAGGTCACACAATACGTGGTGTACGCTCTCCCCTCATACTGCGGTCACACAATACGTCGTGCACGCTCTCCCCTCAGACTGAGGTCACACAATACGTGGTGTACGCTCTCCCCTCAGACGGAGGTCACACAATACGTGGTGTACGCTCTCCCCTCAGACTGAGGTCACACAATACGTGGTGTACGCTCCCCCCTCAGACTGAGGTCACACAAAACGTGGTGTACGCTCTCCCCTCATACTGCGGTCACACAATACGTCGTGCACGCTCTCCCCTCAGACTGAGGTGACACAATACGTCGTGCACGCTCTCCCCTCAGACTGAGGTGACACAATACGTGGTGCACGCTCTCCCCTCAGACTGAGGTCACACAATACGTGGTGCACGCTCTCCCCTCAGACTGAGGTCACACAATACGTGGTGTACGCTCTCCCCTCATACTGCGGTCACACAATACGTGGTGCACGCTCTCCCCTCATACTGAGGTCACACAATACGTGGTGTACGCTCTCCCCTCAGACGGAGGTCACACAATACGTGGTGTACGCTCTCCCCTCAGACGGAGGTCACACAATACGTGGTGTACGCTCTCCCCTCAGACGGCGGTCACACAATACGTGGTGCACGCGCTCCCCTCATACTGAGGCACAGAATACGTGGTGTACGCTCTCCCCTCAGACTGAGGTCACACAATACGTGGTGTACGCTCTCCCCTCATACTGAGGTCACACAATACGTGGTGTACGCTCTCCCCTCAGACTGAGGTCACACAATACGTGGTGCACGCTCTCCCCTCATACTGAGGTCACACAATACGTGGTGTACGAGCTCCCCTCATACTGAGGTCACACAATACGTGGTGTACGCTCTCCCCTCAGACGGAGGTCACACAATACGTGGTGTACGCTCTCCCCTCAGACGGAGGTCACACAATACGTGGTGTACGCTCTCCCCTCAGACGGAGGTCACACAATACGTGGTGTACGCTCTCCCCTCAGACTGAGGTCACACAATACGTGGTGTACGCTCTCCCCTCAGACGGAGGTCACACAATACGTGGTGTTGGATCCTCTGGTTTGTTTTTAAACATGTTCAATTTAAAATAGGAAAACCAGAATTGTAAAGGAGATAAAGTAATAATAATTCCCTAAATAACGGATAAGAACGTCCAGCAGCTCCCCACAATGCATCACAGCGCTACAGAGCCCCCCGACATGCTTCGCACCCACCCCCCCGACATGCTTCACAACCGCCCCCCGACATGCTTCACAACCGCCCCCCGACATGCCTCACAACCGCCCCCCCAACATGCTTCACACCCGCCCCCCGACATGCTTCACACCCGCCCCCCCGACATGCTTCACACCCGCCCCCCCGACATGCTTCACACCCGCCCCCCCCCGACATGCTTCACACCCGCCCCCCCCGACATGCTTCACACCCGCCCCCCCGACATGCTTCACACCCGCCCCCTCCGACATGCTTCACACCCGCCCCCTCCGACATGCTTCACACCCGCCCCCCCCGACATGCTTCACACCCGCCCCCCGACATGCTTCACACCCGCCCCCCCCGACATGCTTCACACCCGCCCCCCGACATGCTTCACACCCGCCCCCCCCGACATGCTTCACACCCGCCCCCCGACATGCTTCACACCCGCCCCCCAGACATGCTTCACACCCGCCCCCCCCGACATGCTTCACACCCGCCCCCCCCGACATGCTTCACACCCGCCCCCCCCGACATGCTTCACACCCGCCCCCCCCGACATGCTTCACACCCGCCCCCCCGACATGCTTCACACCCGCCCCCCCCGACATGCTTCACACCCGCCCCCCCCGACATGCTTCACACCCGCCCCCCCCGACATGCTTCACACCCGCCCCCCCCGACATGCTTCACACCCGCCCCCCCCCGACATGCTTCACACCCGCCCCCCCCCCCCGACATGCTTCACACCCGCCCCCCCCCCCGACATGCTTCACACCCGCCCCCCCCCCCGACATGCTTCACACCCGCCCCCCCGACATGCTTCACACCCGCCTCCCGACATGCTTCACACCCGCCTCCCGACATGCTTCACACCCGCCTCAGCTCTTTGGCATCTGCAACATTAACCCCCATGACTACTTATAGTTTTGCTAATTTTTGGGGGGTGTAATACAATCTATAGGGGATTGTGCTGGAATTCTCCACGTGGTTAATGCCAAATGATCTGTTCCACTTTTCAGTAGATACAGAGGTATTAAAGGGGTTGTCCACTTTCTGAAAACTGATGACCTATCTACCAAATAAGTCATTCGTATATGATCGCTGCATATCCAACATCCTGACCAAGCACCAATGCACTACTCCAGCTGCCTCCAGCCACCAGATCTATGGAGCAGGATGTAGTAGTTGGAGCCGGAAGCAAACGGCTCCGATCACTGCACGGTGGCCGGTGGCAGAACTGCAGCTCGGCCGCTATTCACTTGAATACCGCAGGTCGGCCGCTATTCTTTCATCTGCTTCCGTCAATACCATCCGGCGCCTTGAGACAGCCAGAGTGACGGATCGGTGCGGGGCCCGGGTGTCTGACCCGCACCGATCATATACTGATGACCTGTGATCCAGTGGATAGGTCATCAGTTGTCAGAAAGTGGAAAACCCCTTTAAAATCTGTTTCCCATCAGATTACATTGTAGCTGCCAACATGCAGCAAACCGTCCAGATGGGATTTCTATATTCCCTGCTCTCTGTTAATGCCACCAAAAATATGAGAAGCGTCAATCATCTTTAATTGTACCAACCTGATTAATGTGCATGGACGGAATGGTGGCTGCGGAAACTGAAGAATGGCTCGGAGAATTGGGCAAAGACTTGCATGGACCAATGGAAAGCTGCTGCTTCTTCCGAATAGCTACCACCTTCTGAGCCACTGAAAAGGTTAAAGTAAAATGGGGGAAAAGATAAAGAAAAAAAAAAGGTCAAAAAAGCTACACAATGGTCAACACAACATGGAAAGATCTATAGAGAGGCAGTGTGGGCAGAAGCATAAAGACTCACGGGTACTGAGGGCGCAGAGTATCAGCATGCATGTATAAGGGATCAGTGTGGGGAGAGAATAAACACATAAAGAGGTATAAAGGATCAGTGTGGGGAGAGGATAAAGACATAAAGAGGTATAAAGGATCAGTGTGGGGAGAGGATAAAGACATAAAGAGGTATAAAGGATCAGTGTGGGGAGAGGATAAAGACATAAAGAGGTATAAAGGATCAGTGTGGGGAGAGGATAAAGACAAAGAGGTATAAAGGATCAAGAGTATATTACATGATGAGAGAGAGTATATAGAAACAGAAGAAACAACAGTATACATGAGAGGAAGTATAAAGGATCGGTGAGAGGAGAGTATATTCCATGATGAGAGAGAGTATATAGAAACAGAACAAACAACAGTATACATGAGAGGAAGTATAAAGGATCGGTGAGAGGAGAGTATATTCCATGATGAGAGAGAGTATATAGAAACAGAACAAACAAGAGTATACATGAGAAGAAGCATAAAGGATCGGTGAGAAAAGAGTTTATTCCATGATGAGAGAGAGTATATAGAAACAGAAGAAACAAGAGTATACATGAGAAGAAGTATAAAGGATCGGTGAGAAGAGAGTATATTCCATGATGAGAGAGAGTATATAGAAACAGAACAAACAACAGTATACATGAGAAGAAGTATAAAGGATCGGTGAGAAGAGAGTATATTCCATGATGAGAGAGAGAGTATATAGAAACAGAAGAAACAAGAGTATACATGAGAGGAAGAATAAAGGATCGGTGAGAAGAGAGTATATTACATGATGAGAGAGAGAGTATATAGAAACAGAAGAAACAAGAGTATACAAGAGAAGAAGTATAAAGGATCGGTGAGAAGAGAGTATATTCCATGATGAGAGAGAGTATATAGAAACAGAAGAAACAAGAGTATACAAGAGAAGAAGCATAAAGGATCGGTGAGAAGAGAGTATATAGAAACAGAAGAAACAACAGTATACATGAGAGGAAGCATAAAGGATCGGTGAGAAGAGAATATATTCCATGATGAGAGAGAGTATATAGAAACAGAAGAAAC
>NW_027461787.1:1181526-1217165 GCF_050947455.1 Rhinoderma darwinii
CAAGCGACTCATCTATGCACGAAAATATAGGAACAGGGAGGCAGAAAAATGGCAGCAGGAGCTCTGAACTGATGAGTCATAATGAGAAATATTTGGTGTAACAAAGGAAGTTTGTTTTCAGAAGGTCCAGAGTGCGGTACAATAACGAGGGTCTGCAGGCAGCAGTGAAAACGCTGGAGGGTCCTGGAGAGAGGTACAATAACGAGGGTCTGCAGGCACAGTGAAGATGGTGGAGGGTCCTGGAGAGAGGTACAATAATGAGGGGTCTGCAGGCAGCAGTGAAGCATGGTGGAGGGTCCCCGGAGAGCGGTACAATAACGAGGGTCTGCAGGCAACAGTGAAGATAGTGGAGGGTCCTGGAGAGAGGTACAATAATGAGGGTCTGCAGGCAGCAGTGAAGATGGTGGAGGGTCCTGCAGAGAGGTACAATCATGAGGGTCTGCAGGCAGCAGTGTAGCATGGTGGAGGGTCCCAGAGAGTGGTACAATAATGAGGGTTGCAGGCAGCCATCAAGATGGTGGGGGGTCCTGGAGAGCGGTACAATAACGAGGGTCTGCAGGCAGCAGTGCAGATGGTGGAGGGTCCTGGAGAGCGGTACAATAATGAGGGTCTGCAGGCAGCAGTCAAGCTGGTGGAGGGTCCTGGAGAGCGGTGCAGCAACAACGGTCTGCAGGAACAGTGAAGTATGGTGGAGAGTCCTGGATATAGGTACAATAATGAGAGTCTGCAGCCAGCAGTGCAGATGGTGGAGGGTCCTGGAGAGCAGTACAATAATGAGGGTCTGCAGGCAGCAGTGAAGATAGTGGAGGCTCCTGGAGAACGGTACAATAATGAGGGTCTGCAGACAGCAGTGAAGATAGTGGAGGGTCCTGAGAGCGATACAATAACGAGGGTCTGCAGGCAGTATTAAAGAATGGTGGAGGGTCCTGGAGAGCTGTACAATAATGAGGGTCTACAGGCAGCAGTGGATCATGCTGGAGGGTCCTGGAGAGTGGTACAATAATGAGGGTCTGTAGGGACAGTGAAGCATGGTGGAGGGTCCCTGGAGAGAGGTACAATAATGAGGGTCTGCAGGCAGCAGTGAAGCATGGTGGAGGGTCCTGGAGAGCGGTACAATAATGAGTGTCTGCAGGCAGTAGTGAAGCATGGTGGAGGGTCCTGGAAGGCGGTACAATAATGAGGGTCTACAGGCAGCAGTGCAGATGGTGGAGGGTCCTGGAGAGAGGTACAATAATGAGTGTCTGCAGGCAGTACTGAAGCATGGTGGAGGGTCCTGGAGAGCGGTACAATAATAAGGGTCTGCAGGCAGTAGTGAAGGTGGTGGAGGGACCTGGAGAGTGGTACAATAATGAGTGTCTGTAGGGACAGTGAAGCAGGGTGGAGGGTCCTGGAGAGCGGTATAATAATGAGGGTCTGCAGGCAGTAGTGAAGCATGGTGGAGGGTCCTGGAAGGCGGTACAATAATGGGGGTCTACAGGCAGCAGTGCAGATGGTGGAGGGTCCTGGAGAGTGGTACAATAACGAGGGTCTGCAGGCAGCAGTGAAAACGGTGGAGGGTCCTGGAGAAGAGATACAATAACGAGGGTCTGCAGGCAACAGTGAAGACGGCGGAGGGTCCTGGAGAGTGGTACAATAATGAGGGTCTGCAGGCAGCAGTGAAGCATGGTGGATGGTCCTGGAGAACAGTACAATAATGAGGGTCTGCAGGCAACAGTGAAGATGGTGGAGGGTCCTGGAGAGAGGTACAATAACGAGGGTCTGCAGGCAACAGTGAAGCATGGTGGATGGTCCTGGAGAACAGTACAATAATGAGGGTCTGCAGGCAACAGTGAAGATGGTGGAGAGTCCTGGAGAGAGGTACAATCATGAGGGTCTGCAGGCAGCAGTAAAGCATGGTGGAGGGTCCCAGAGAGTGGTACAATAATGAGGGTTGCAGGCAGCAGTGAAGATGGTGGAGGGTCCTGGAGAGCAGTACAATAATGAGGGTCTACAGGCAGCCATCAAGATGGTGGGGGGTCCTGGAGAGCGGTACAATAACGAGGGTCTGCAGGCAGCAGTGCAGATGGTGGAGGGTCCTGGAGAGAGGTACAATAATGAGGGTCTGCAGGCAGCAGTGAAGATAGTGGAGGCTCCTGGAGAACGGTACAAAAATGAGGGTCTGCAGACAGCAGTGAAGATAGTGGAGGGTCCTGAGAGCAATACAATAACGAGGGTCTGCAGGCAGTATTGAAGAACGGTGGAGGGTCCTGGAGAGTTGTACAACAATGAGGGTCTGCAGGCAGCAGTGAAGCATGGTGGAGGGTCCTGGAGAGCGGTACAATAATGAGTGTCTGCAGGCAGTAGTGAAGCATGGTGGAGGGTCCTGGAAGGCGGTACAATAATGAGGGTCTACAGGCAGCAGTGCAGATGGTGGAGGGTCCTGGAGAGCAGTACAATAATGAGGGTCTGCAGGCAGCAGTGAAGATAGTGGAGGCTCCTGGAGAACGGTACAATAATGAGGGTCTGCAGACAGCAGTGAAGATAGTGGAGGGTCCTGAGAGCGATACAATAACGAGGGTCTGCAGGCAGTATTAAAGAATGGTGGAGGGTCCTGGAGAGCTGTACAATAATGAGGGTCTACAGGCAGCAGTGGATCATGCTGGAGGGTCCTGGAGAGTGGTACAATAATGAGGGTCTGTAGGGACAGTGAAGCATGGTGGAGGGTCCTGGAGAGAGGTACAATAATGAGGGTCTGCAGGCAGCAGTGAAGCATGGTGGAGGGTCCTGGAGAGCGGTACAATAATGAGTGTCTGCAGGCAGTAGTGAAGCATTGTGGAGGGTCCTGGAAGGCGGTACAATAATGAGGGTCTACAGGCAGCAGTGCAGATGGTGGAGGGTCCTGGAGAGCAGTACAATAATGAGGGTCTGCAGGCAGCAGTGAAGATAGTGGAGGCTCCTGGAGAACGGTACAATAATGAGGGTCTGCAGACAGCAGTGAAGATAGTGGAGGGTCCTGAGAGCGATACAATAACGAGGGTCTGCAGGCAGTATTAAAGAATGGTGGAGGGTCCTGGAGAGCTGTACAATAATGAGGGTCTACAGGCAGCAGTGGATCATGCTGGAGGGTCCTGGAGAGTGGTACAATAATGAGGGTCTGTAGGGACAGTGAAGCATGGTGGAGGGTCCTGGAGAGAGGTACAATAATGAGGGTCTGCAGGCAGCAGTGAAGCATGGTGGAGGGTCCTGGAGAGCGGTACAATAATGAGTGTCTGCAGGCAGTAGTGAAGCATGGTGGAGGGTCCTGGAAGGCGGTACAATAATGAGGGTCTACAGGCAGCAGTGCAGATGGTGGAGGGTCCTGGAGAGAGGTGCAATAATGAGTGTCTGCAGGCAGTACTGAAGCATGGTGGAGGGTCCTGGAGAGCGGTACAATAATAAGGGTCTGCAGGCAGTAGTGAAGGTGGTGGAGGGTCCTGGAGAGTGGTACAATAATGAGTGTCTGTAGGGACAGTGAAGCAGGGTGGAGGGTCCTGGAGAGCTGTATAATAATGAGGGTCTGCAGGCAGTAGTGAAGCATGGTGGAGGGTCCTGGAAGGCGGTACAATAATGGGGGTCTACAGGCAGCAGTGCAGATGGTGGAGGGTCCTGGAGAGTGGTACAATAACGAGGGTCTGCAGGCAGCAGTGAAAACGGTGGAGGGTCCTGGACAGAGATACAATAACGAGGGTGTGCAGGCAATAGTGAAGACGGCGGAGGGTCCTGGAGAGTGGTACAATCATGAGGGTCTGCAGGCAGCAGTGAAGCATGGTGGATGGTCCTAGAGAACAGTACAATAATGAGGGTCTGCAGGCAACAGTGAAGATGGTGGAGGGTCCTGGAGAGAGGTACAATAACGAGGGTCTGCAGGCAACAGTGAAGCATGGTGGATGGTCCTGGAGAACAGTACAATCATGAGGGTCTGCAGGCAACAGTGAAGATGGTGGAGAGTCCTGGAGAGAGGTACAATCATGAGGGTCTGCAGGCAGCAGTAAAGCATGGTGGAGGGTCCCAGAGAGTGGTACAATAATGAGGGTTGCAGGCAGCAGTGAAGATGGTGGAGGGTCCTGGAGAGCAGTACAATAATGAGGGTCTACAGGCAGCCATCAAGATGGTGGGGGGTCCTGGAGAGCGGTACAATAACGAGGGTCTGCAGGCAGCAGTGCAGATGGTGGAGGGTCCTGGAGAGAGGTACAATAATGAGGGTCTGCAGGCAGCAGTGAAGATAGTGGAGGCTCCTGGAGAACGGTACAATAATGAGGGTCTGCAGACAGCAGTGAAGATAGTGGAGGGTCCTGAGAGCAATACAATAACGAGGGTCTGCAGGCAGTATTGAAGAATGGTGGAGGGTCCTGGAGAGTTGTACAACAATGAGGGTCTGCAGGCAGCAGTGAAGCATGGTGGAGGGTCCTGGAGAGCGGTACAATAATGAGTGTCTGCAGGCAGTAGTGAAGCATGGTGAAGGGTCCTGGAAGGCGGTACAATAATGAGGGTCTACAGGCAGCAGTGCAGATGGTGGAGGGTCTTGGAGAGAGGTACAATAATGAGGGTCTGCAGGCAGTACTGAAGCATGGTGGAGGGTCCTGGAGAGCGGTACAATAATAAGGGTCTGCAGGCAGTAGTGAAGGTGGTGGAGGGTCCTGGAGAGTGGTACAATAATGAGGGTCTGTAGGGACAGTGAAGCAGGGTGGAGGGTCCTGGAGAGCGGTACAATAATGAGGGTCTGCAGGCAGCAGTGAAGCACGGTGGAGGGTCCTGGAGAGCGGTACAATAATGAGGGTCTGCAGGCAGTAGTGAAGCATGGTGAAGGGTCCTGGAGAGCGGTACAATAATGAAGGTCTGCAGGCAGTAGTGAAGCATGGTGGAGGGTCCTGGAGAGCGGTACAATAATGAAGGTCTGCAGGCAGCAGTGAAGCATGGTGGAGGGTCCTGGAGAGCGGTACAATAATGAGGGTCTGCAGGCAGTAGTGAAGCATGGTGGAGGGTCCTGGAGAGCGGTACAATAATGAAGGTCTGCAGGCAGCAGAGAAGCATGGTGGAGGGTCCTGGAGAGCGGTACAGTAATGAGGGTCTGCAGGCAGCAGTGAAGCATGGTGGAGGGTCCTGGAGAGCGGTACAATAATGAGGGTCTGCAGGCAGCAGTGAAGCATGGTGGAGGGTCCTGGAGAGCGGTACAATAATGAGGGTCTGCAGGCAGCAGTGAAGCATGGTGGAGGGTCCTGGAGAGCGGTACAGTAATGAGGGTCTGCAGGCAGCAGTAAAGCATGGTGGAGGGTCCTGGAGAGCGGTACAATAATGAGGGTCTGCAGGCAGCAGTGAAGCATGGTGGAGGTTCCTGGAGAGCGGTACAATAATGAGGGTCTGCAGGCAGCAGTGAAGCATGGTGGAGGGTCCTGGAGAGCGGTACAATAATGAGGGTCTGCAGGCAGCAGTGAAGCACGGTGGAGGGTCCTGGAGAGCGGTACAATAATGAGGGTCTGCAGGCAGCAGTGAAGTATGGTGGAGGGTCCTGGAGAGCGGTACAATAATGAGGGTCTGCAGGCAGCAGTGAAGATGGTGGAGGGTCCTGGAGAGCGGTACAATAATGAGGGTCTGCAGGCAGCAGTGAAGCATGGTGGAGGGTCCTGGAGAGCGGTACAATAATGAGGGTCTGCAGGCAGCAGTGAAGCATGGTGGAGGGTCCTGGAGAGCGGTACAATAATGAGGGTTTTCAGGCAGCAGTGAAGCATGGTGGAGCGTCCTGGAGAGCGGTACAATAATGAGGGTCTGCAGGCAGCAGTGAAGCATGGTGGAGGGTCCTGGAGAGCGGTACAATAATGAGGGTCTGCAGGCAGCAGTGAAGATGGTGGAGGGTCCTGGAGAGCGGTACAATAATGAGGGTCTGCAGGCAGCAGTGAAGCATGGTGGAGGGTCCTGGAGAGCGGTACAATAATGAAGTTCTGCAGGTAGTAGTGAAGCATGGTGGAGGGTCCTGGAGAGCGGTACAATAATGAGGGTCTGCAGGCAGCAGTGAAGCATGGTGGAGGGTCCTGGAGAGCGGTACAATAATGAGGTTCTGCAGGCAGTAGTGAAGCATGGTGGAGGGTCCTGGAGAGCGGTACAATAATGAGGGTCTGCAGGCAGCAGTGAAGCATGGTGGAGGGTCCTGGAGAGCGGTACAATAATAGTGGTCTGCAGGCAGCAGTGAAGCATGGTGGAGGGTCCTGGAGAGTGGTACAATAATGAGGGTCTGCAGGCAGCAGTGAAGCATGATGGAGCGTCCTGGAGAGCGGTACAATAATGAGGGTTTGCAGGCAGCAGTGAAGCATGGTGGAGGGTCCTGGAGAGTGGTACAATAATGAGGGTCTGCAGGCAGCAGTGAAGCATGGTGGAGCGTCCTGGAGAGCGGTACAATAATGAGGGTCTGCAGGCAGCAATGAAGCATGGTGGATGGTCCTGGAGAGCGGTACAATAATGAGGGTCTGCAGGCAGCAGTGAAGCATGGTGGAGGGTGCTGGAGAGCGGTACAATAATGAGGGTCTGCAGGCAGCAGTGAAGCATGGTGGAGCGTCCTGGAGAGCGGTACAATAATGAGGGTCTGCAGGCAGCAGTGAAGATGGTGAAGGGTCCTGGAGAGCGGTACAATAATGAGGGTCTGCAGGCAGCAGTGAAGATGGTGGAGGGTCCTGGAGAGCGGTACAATAATGAAGGTCTGCAGGCAGCAGTGAAGCATGGTGGAGGTCCTGGAGAGCGGTACAATAATGAGGGTCTGCAGGCAGCAGTGAAGCATGGTGGATGGTCCTGGAGAGCGGTACAATAATGAGGGTCTGCAGGCAGCAGTGAAGAATGGTGGAGGGTCCTGGAGAGCGGTACAATAATGAGGGTCTGCAGGCAGCAGTGAAGCATGGTGGAGGGTCCTGGAGAGCGGTACAATAATGAGGGTCTGCAGGCAGCAGTGAAGCATGGTGGAGGGTTCTGGAGAGCTGTACAATAATGAGGGTCTGCAGGCAGCAGTGAAGATGGTGGAGGGTCCTGGAGAGCGGTACAGTAATGATGGTCTGCAGGCAGCAGTGAAGCATGGTGGAGGGTCCTGGAGAGCGGTACAATAATGAGGGTCTGCAGGCAGCAGTGAAGCATGGTGGAGGGTCCTGGAGAGCGGTACAATAATGAAGGTCTGCAGGCAGCAGTGAAGCATGGTGGAGGGTCCTGGAGAGCGGTACAATAATGAGGGTCTGCAGGCAGCAGTGAAGCATGGTGGAACGTCCTGGAGAGCGGTACAATAATGAGGGTCTGCAGGCAGCAGTGAAGCATGGTGGAGGGTCCAGGATAGCGGTACAATAATGAGGGTCTGCAGGCAGCAGTGAAGATGGTGGAGGGTCCTGGAGAGCGGTACAATAATGAGGGTCTGCAGGCAGCAGTGAAGCATGGTGGAGGGTCCTGGAGAGCTGTACAATAATGAGGTTCTGCAGGCAGTAGTGAAGCATGGTGGAGGGTCCTGGAGAGCGGTACAATAATGAGGGTCTGCAGGCAGCAGTGAAGCATGGTGGAGGGTCCTGGAGAGCGGTACAATAATGAGGGTCTGCAGGCAGCAGTGAAGCATGGTGGAGGGTCCTGGAGAGTGGTACAATAATGAGGGTCTGCAGGCAGCAGTGAAGCATGGTGGAGGGTCCTTGAGAGCGGTACAATAATGAGGGTCTGCAGGCAGCAGTGAAGCATGGTGGAGCGTCCTGGAGAGCGGTACAATAATGAGGGTCTGCAGGCAGCAGTGAAGATGGTGGAGGGTCCTGGAGAGTGGTACAATAATGAGGGTCTGCAGGCAGCAGTGAAGCATGGTGGAGGGTCCTGGAGAGTGGTACAATAATGAGGGTCTGCAGGCAGCAGTGAAGCATGGTGGAGCGTCCTGGAGAGTGGTACAATAATGAGGGTCTGCAGGCAGCAGTGAAGCATGGTGGAGGGTCCTGGAGAGTGGTACAATAATGAGGGTCTGCAGGCAGCAGTGAAGCATGGTGGAGGGTCCTGGAGAGCGGTACTATAATGAGGGTCTGCAGGCAGCAGTGAAGCATGGTGGAGCGTCCTGGAGAGCGGTACAATGGAGGGTCCTTACAAGTCTGGGGCTGCATTTCAGCACATGGAGTTGGGGATTTGGTCGGGATTATTGGTGTCCTCAATGCTGATAAATACAGGCAGATACTTACCCATTGGAGGCATCAGATTGGCTGGATGTCGGGGGTCATTGTCCTGCTGCAGAATAAATTTGGAGCCAAAGTCATTAAGAACTATCTTCAGTGTAAAGAAGAACACGGAGTCCTGGAACTGATAAACTCTCTCTCTCTCTCTGGGTTTATAGGCACCTGTTCACATTATAGATGTGGATGAGGTGCTTTTTTCACGCCGTGCATTTTTTGTCTTTTCCCCTCTTAATTGAGGGGTAAGTCTATGATGCGCTCCTGTGTCTCTCTCTCTCTCTATATATGTTTATCTGGTTGCCTGTACATAGGTCTATGGATTGAGGAGTCTTGCTACATAATATAGTTACATTTATATGGGGGTAAAATATGGGTTATAAGGTGCGTAGTTTGGTCCTATTTTTTTGGCCTTTTACAGATTGTACTCCGGTCCCTGTCCTGTAGATCTCATGATTGCAGTTCGCACCGCATCTTGCCTGCGTTTTCCTTGCACACTTTTGTGGACATCGCCTTGGAGCGACACTGACAGACGGTATCAGTTTGCCCTTATATAACATGGCGTTCTCGGCACAGTATGTACGTTGGCGCATGCGCGGACATGCGCAGTTGAACTATTCACCTCTGACATATTTGGTCTCCTGGGCATGCGCAATAGCGCACAGGGGACGCCGTGAGTAGCGCGGTTGTTTTGAACTCTAGCAGCCGATATCATCACGGTGAGTGTCGCCATTTGTTCTCTTAATGTATTCACAGGTGCCGGCGATACCTAATTGTGCACAATCCTGGGTCTGCACTGACGGTCAGTACGTTTTATGGAGATATATTCATTATGACATGACATGTTTTTTTCTATAACACTATGTTTTAACGATATGCCATATTCAGGGTATGTTCACACGGCCAAATTTCAGACGTATACGAGGCGTATTATGCCTCGTTTTACGTCTGAAAATAGGGCTACAATACGTCGGCAAACATCTGCCCATTCATTTGAATGGGTTTGCCGACGTATTGTGCCGACGACCTGTTATTTACCCGTCGTCGTTTGACAGCTGCCAAACGACGACGCGTAAAAATACAGCCTCGTCAAAAGAAGTGCAGGACACTTATATACATTATATGCGGGACACTTATATACATTATATGCGGGACACTTATATACATTATATGCGGGACACTTATATACATTATATGCGGGACACTTATATACATTATATGCGGGACACTTATATACATTATATGCGGGACACTTATATACATTATATGCGGGACACTTATATACATTAAATGCGGGACACTTATATACATTATATGCAGGACACTTATATACATTATATGCGGGACACTTATATACATTATATGCGGGACACTTATATACATTATATGCGGGACACTTATATACATTATATGCGGGACACTTCTATACATTATATGCGGGACACTTATATACATTATATGCGGGACACTTCTATACATTATATGTGGGACACTTATATACATTATATGCAGGACACTTATATACATTATATGCGGGACACTTATATACATTATATGCGGGACACATATACATTATATGCGGGACACTTATATACATTATATGCAGGACACTTATATACATTATATGCGGGACACTTATATACATTATATGCGGGACACTTATATACATTATATGCGGGACACTTATATACATTATATGCGGGACACTTATATACATTATATGCGGGACACTTATATACATTATATGCGGGACACTTATATACATTATATGCGGGACACTTATATACATTAAATGCGGGACACTTATATACATTATATGCAGGACACTTATATACATTATATGCGGGACACTTATATACATTATATGCGGGACACTTATATACATTATATGCGGGACACTTATATACATTATATGCGGGACACTTCTATACATTATATGCGGGACACTTATATACATTATATGCGGGACACTTCTATACATTATATGTGGGACACTTATATACATTATATGCAGGACACTTATATACATTATATGCGGGACACTTATATACATTATATGCGGGACACATATACATTATATGCGGGACACTTATATACATTATATGCAGGACACTTATATACATTATATGCGGGACACTTATATACATTATATGCGGGACACTTATATACATTATATGCGGGACACTTATATACATTATATGCGGGACACTTATATACATTATATGCGGGACACTTATATACATTATATGCGGGACACTTATATACATTATATGCAGGACACTTATATACATTATATGCGGGACACTTATATACATTATATGCAGGACACTTATATACATTACATGCGGGACACTTATATACATTATATGCAGGACACTTATATACATTATATGCGGGACACTTCTATATATTATATGCAGGACACTTCTATACATTATATGCGGGACACTTCTATACATTATATGCGGGACACTTATATACATTATATGCGGGACACTTATATACATTATATGCAGGACACTTCTATACATTATATGCGGGACACTTATATACATTATATGCAGGACACTTATATACATTACATGCAGGACACTTATATACATTATATGCGGGACACTTATATACATTATATGCGGGACACTTATATACATTATATGCGGGACACTTATATACATTATATGCGGGACACTTATATACATTACATGCAGGACACTTATATACATTATATGCGGGACACTTATATACATTACATGCAGGACACTTATATACATTATATGCGGGACACTTATATACATTATATGCGGGACACTTATATACATTATATGCGGGACACTTATATACATTATATGCGGGACACTTATATACATTATATGCGGGACACTTATATACATTATATGCAGGACACTTATATACATTATATGCAGGACACTTCTATACATTATATGCGGGACACTTATATACATTATATGCGGGACACTTATATACATTATATGCGGGACACTTATATACATTATATGCAGGACACTTATATACATTACATGCAGGACACTTATATACATTATATGCGGGACACTTCTATACATTATATGCGGGACACTTATATACAATATATGCGGGACACTTATATACATTATATGCGGGGCACTTATATACATTATATGCGGGACACTTATATACATTATATGCGGGACACTTATATACATTATATGCGGGACACTTATATACATTATATGCGGGACACTTATATACATTATATGCAGGACACTTATATACATTATATGCGGGACACTTATATACATTATATGCGGGGCACTTATATACATTATATGCGGGACACTTATATACATTATATGCAGGACACTTCTATACATTATATGCGGGACACTTATATACATTATATGCGGGACACTTATATACATTATATGCGGGACACTTATATACATTATATGCGGGACACTTATATACATTATATGCGGGACACTTATATACATTATATGCGGGACACTTATATACATTATATGCGGGACACTTATATACATTATATGCGGGACACTTATATACATTATATGCGGGACACTTATATACATTATATGCGGGACACTTATATACATTATATGCAGGACACTTATATACATTACATGCAGGACACTTATATACATTATATGCAGGACACTTATATACATTATATGCGGGACACTTCTATATATTATATGCAGGACACTTCTATACATTATATGCGGGACACTTCTATACATTATATGCGGGACACTTCTATGCATTATATGCGGGACACTTATATACATTATATGCAGGACACTTATATACATTATATGCGGGACACTTATATACATTATATGCGGGACACTTATATACATTATATGCGGGACACTTATATACATTATATGCGGGACACTTCTATACATTATATGCGGGACACTTCTATACATTATATGCAGGACACTTATATACATTATATGCGGGACACTTATATACATTATATGCGGGACACTTATATACATTATATGCAGGACACTTATATACATTATATGCGGGACACTTATATACATTATATGCGGGACACTTATATACATTATATGCAGGACACTTCTATACATTACATGCGGGACACTTATATACATTACATGCAGGACACTTATATACATTATATGCGGGACACTTATATACATTATATGCGGGACACTTATATACATTATATGCAGGACACTTCTATACATTATATGCGGGACACTTATATACATTATATGCGGGACACTTATATACATTATATGCGGGACACTTCTATACATTATATGCGGGACACTTATATACATTATATGCGGGACACATATGCATTATATGCGGGACACTTATATACATTATATGCGGGACACTTTTATACATTATATGCAGGACACTTATATACATTATATGCGGGACACTTATATACATTATATGCGGGACACTTATATACATTATATGCGGGACACTTATATACATTATATGCAGGACACTTATATACATTATATGCGGGACACTTATATACATTATATGCGGGACACTTCTATACATTATATGCGGGACACTTATATACATTATATGCGGGACACTTATATACATTATATGCGGGACACTTCTATACATTATATGCGGGACACTTATATGCATTATATGCGGGACACTTATATACATTATATGCGGGACACTTCTATACATTATATGCGGGACACTTATATACATTATATGCGGGACACTTCTATACATTATATGCAGGACACTTATATACATTATATGCGGGACACTTATATACATTATATGCGGGACACTTATATACATTATATGCGGGACACTTATATACATTATATGCGGGACACTTATATACATTATATGCGGGACACTTATATACATTATATGCAGGACACTTATATACATTATATGCGGGACACTTCTATACATTATATGCAGGACACTTATATACATTATATGCAGGACACTTATATACATTATATGCGGGACACTTCTATACATTATATGCAGGACACTTATATACATTATATGCAGGACACTTATATACATTATATGCAGGACACTTATATACATTATATGCGGGACACTTCTATACATTATATGCAGGACACTTATATACATTATATGCGGGACACTTATATACATTATATGCGGGACACTTATATACATTATATGCGGGGCACTTATATACATTATATGCGGGACACTTCTATACATTATATGCGGGACACTTCTATACATTATATGCAGGACACTTATATACATTATATGCAGGACACTTATATACATTATATGCGGGACACTTATATACATTATATGCGGGACACTTATATACATTATATGCGGGACACTTATATACATTATATGCGGGACACTTATATACATTATATGCGGGACACTTATATACATTATATGCGGGACACTTCTATACATTATATGCGGGACACTTATATACATTATATGCGGGACACTTATATACATTATACATTATATGCGGGGCACTTATATACATTATATGCGGGACACTTCTATACATTATATGCGGGACACTTCTATACATTATATGCAGGACACTTATATACATTATATGCAGGACACTTATATACATTATATGCGGGGCACTTATATACATTATATGCGGGACACTTATATACATTATATGCGGGACACTTATATACATTATATGCGGGACACTTCTATACATTATATGCAGGACACTTATATACATTATATGCAGGACACTTATATACATTATATGCGGGACACTTCTATACATTATATGCAGGACACTTATATACATTATATGCGGGACACTTATATACATTATATGCGGGACACTTATATACATTATATGCGGGACACTTCTATACATTATATGCAGGACACTTATATACATTATATGCGGGACACTTATATACATTATATGCGGGACACTTATATACATTATATGCGGGACACTTATATACATTATATGCGGGGCACTTATATACATTATATGCGGGACACTTCTATACATTATATGCGGGACACTTATATACATTATATGCAGGACACTTATATACATTATATGCGGGACACTTATATACATTATATGCGGGACACTTATATACATTATATGCGGGACACTTATATACATTATATGCGGGACACTTATATACATTATATGCAGGACACTTATATACATTATATGCGGGACACTTATATACATTATATGCGGGACACTTATATACATTATATGCGGGACACTTATATACATTATATGCGGGACACTTATATACATTATATGCGGGACACTTATATACATTATATGCGGGACACTTCTATACATTATATGCGGGACACTTATATACATTATATGCGGGACACTTATATACATTATACATTATATGCGGGGCACTTATATACATTATATGCGGGACACTTCTATACATTATATGCGGGACACTTCTATACATTATATGCAGGACACTTATATACATTATATGCAGGACACTTATATACATTATATGCGGGGCACTTATATACATTATATGCGGGACACTTATATACATTATATGCGGGACACTTATATACATTATATGCGGGACACTTATATACATTATATGCGGGACACTTATATACATTATATGCGGGACACTTATATACATTATATGCGGGACACTTATATACATTATATGCAGGACACTTATATACATTATATGCAGGACACTTATATACATTATATGCGGGACACTTATATACATTATATGCAGGACACTTATATACATTATATGCGGGACACTCATATACATTATATGCGGGACACTTATATATATTATATGCAGGACACTTATATACATTATATGCGGGACACTTATATACATTATATGCAGGACACTTATATACATTATATGCGGGACACTCATATACATTATATGCGGGACACTTATATATATTATATGCGGGACACTTATATACATTATATGCGGGACACTTATATACATTATATGCAGGACACTTATATACATTATATGCGGGACACTTATATACATTATATGCGGGACACTTATATACATTATATGCAGGACACTTATATACATTATGTGCGGGACACTTATATACATTATGTGCGGGACACTTCTTTGGACGTTTTTGGAGCTGTTTTCTCATAGACTCCAATGAAAACAGCTCCAAAAACGGACGTAAAAAACGCCGCGAAAACGGCGCGAAAAACGCCGCGAAAAATGCGAGTTGGTAAAAAAACGTCTGAAAAGCAGGGTCTGTTTTCCCTTGAAAACAGCTCTGGATTTTCAGACGTTTTTGTTGACTACGTGTGAACATACCCTTACTGTGTGTGGTTAATTATTTTCCTCCCTCTTGATTGAGGCTTTCCTATATATGCAGTGTTGTTACATGTGGTCACTAGCTGGAGAAAGCCTCCTCTATGGTAGAGCTGAAACGTTGCTGTTTTGACTGATGGAATAAAGAAAATTTTTCTATTTTTGCTACATCTCTGGAGGCTGCCCGATTCTTGGAATATATATATATAACATGACGCCGGTGTATACGGGACACTCTCCTCTCTCTATATATAACATTACACCTGTGTATACAGGACACTCTCCTCTCTCTATATATAACATTACACCGGTGTATACGGGACACTCCTCTCTCTATATATAACATTACACCGGTGTATACGGGACACTCTCCTCTCTCTATATATAACATTACACCTGTGTATACAGGACACTCTCCTCTCTATATAACATTACACCTGTGTATACGGGACACTCTCCTCTCTCTATATATAACATTACACCGGTGTATACGGGACACTCTCCTCTCTCTATATATAACATTACACCGGTGTATACGGGACACTCCTCTCTCTATATATAACATTACACCGGTGTATACGGGACACTCTCCTCTCTATATATAACATTACACCTGTGTATACGGGACACTCTCCTCTCTATATATATAACATTACACCGGTGTATACGGGACACTCTCCTCTCTATATATATAACATTACACCTGTGTATACGGGACACTCTCCTCTCTATATATATAACATTACACCGGTGTATACGGGACACTCTCCTCTCTCTATATATAACATTACACCGGTGTATACGGGACACTCCTCTCTCTATATATAACATTACACCGGTGTATACGGGACACTCTCCTCTCTATATATAACATTACACCTGTGTATACGGGACACTCTCCTCTCTATATATAACATGACGCCTGTGTATACGGGACACTCTCCTCTCTATATATATAACATTACACCTGTGTATACGGGACTCTCCTCTCTCTATATATATAACATTACACCTGTGTATACGGGACACTCTCCTCTCTCTATATATAACATTACACCGGTGTATACGGGACACTCCTCTCTATATATATAACATTACACCGGTGTATACGGGACACTCCTCTCTCTATATATAACATTACACCTGTGTATACGGGACACTCTCTCTCTCTATATATATATATATAACATTACACCGGTGTATACGGGACACTCCTCTCTCTATATATATATAACATTACACCTGTGTATACGGGACACTCCTCTCTATATATATAACATTACACCGGTGTATACGGGACACTCCTCTCTCTATATATAACATTACACCTGTGTATACAGGACACTCTCCTCTCTCAATATATAACATTATACCTGTATATACAGGACACTCTCCTCTCTATATATATAACATTACACCGGTGTATACGGGACACTCCTCTCTCTATATATAACATTATACCTGTATATACAGGACACTCTCCTCTCTATATATATAACATTACACCGGTGTATACGGGACACTCTCCTCTCTATATAACATTACACCTGTGTATACGGGACACTCCTCTCTATATATATAACATTACACCGGTGTATACGGGACACTCCTCTCTCTATATATAACATTACACCGGTGTATACGGGACTCTCCTCTCTCTATATATAACATTACACCTGTGTATACAGGACACTCTCCTCTCTCTATATATAACATTATACCTGTATATACATGACACTCACCTCTCTATATATATATAACATTACACCTGTGTATACTGGACACTCCTCTCTATATATAACATTACACCTGTGTATACGGGACACTCTCCTCTCTATATATATAACATTACACCTGTGTATACGGGACACTCCTCTCTCTATATATAACATTATACCTGTATATACAGGACACTCTCCTCTCTCTATATATAACATTACACCTGTGTATACGGGACACTCTCTCTCTCTATATATATATATATAACATTACACCGGTGTATACGGGACACTCCTCTCTCTATATATATATAACATTACACCTGTGTATACGGGACACTCCTCTCTATATATATAACATTACACCGGTGTATACGGGACACTCCTCTCTCTATATATAACATTACACCTGTGTATACAGGACACTCTCCTCTCTCAATATATAACATTATACCTGTATATACAGGACACTCTCCTCTCTATATATATAACATTACACCGGTGTATACGGGACACTCCTCTCTCTATATATAACATTATACCTGTATATACAGGACACTCTCCTCTCTATATATATAACATTACACCGGTGTATACGGGACACTCTCCTCTCTATATAACATTACACCTGTGTATACGGGACACTCCTCTCTATATATATAACATTACACCGGTGTATACGGGACACTCCTCTCTCTATATATAACATTACACCGGTGTATACGGGACTCTCCTCTCTCTATATATAACATTACACCTGTGTATACAGGACACTCTCCTCTCTCTATATATAACATTATACCTGTATATACATGACACTCACCTCTCTATATATATATAACATTACACCTGTGTATACTGGACACTCCTCTCTATATATAACATTACACCTGTGTATACGGGACACTCTCCTCTCTATATATATAACATTACACCTGTGTATACGGGACACTCCTCTCTCTATATATAACATTATACCTGTATATACAGGACACTCTCCTCTCTATATATATAACATTACACCGGTGTATACGGGACACTCCTCTCTCTATATATAACATTACACTGGTGTATACGGGACACTCTCCTCTCTCTATATATAACATTACACCGGTGTATACGGGACACTCCTCTCTATATATATAACATTACACCGGTGTATACGGGACACTCCTCTCTATATATAACATTACACCGGTGTATACGGGACACTCCTCTCTCTATCTATAACATTACACCTGTTTATACGGGACACTCTCCTCTCTATATATAACATTACACCGGTGTATACGGGACTCTCCTCTCTCTATATATAACATTACACCTGTGTATACAGGACACTCTCCTCTCTCTATATATAACATTACACCTGTGTATACGGGACACTCCTCTCTATATATAACATTACACCTGTGTATACGGGACACTCTCCTCTCTATATATATAACATTACACCTGTGTATACGGGACACTCCTCTCTCTATATATAACATTATACCTGTATATACAGGACACTCTCCTCTCTATATATATAACATTACACCGGTGTATACGGGACACTCCTCTCTCTATATATAACATTACACTGGTGTATACGGGACACTCTCCTCTCTCTATATATAACATTACACCGGTGTATACGGGACACTCCTCTCTATATATATAACATTACACCGGTGTATACGGGACACTCCTCTCTATATATAACATTACACCGGTGTATACGGGACACTCCTCTCTCTATCTATAACATTACACCTGTTTATACGGGACACTCTCCTCTCTCTCTCTCTATCTATATATAACATTACACCTGTGTATACGGGACACTCCTCTCTATATATAACATTACACCGGTGTATACGGGACACTCCTCTCTCTATCTATAACATTACACCTGTGTATACGGGACACTCTCCTCTCTATATATAACATTACACCTGTGTATACGGGACACTCCTCTCTCTATATATAACATTACACCGGTGTATACGGGACACTCCTCTCTCTCTCTCTATCTATATATAACATTACACCGGTGTATACGGGACACTCTCCTCTCTCTATATATAACATTACACCAGTGTATACGGGACACTCTCCTCTCTCTATATATAACATTACACCTGTGTATACGGGACACTCCTCTCTCTATATATAACATTACACCTGTGTATACGGGACACTCTCCTCTCTCTATATATAACATTACACCGGTGTATACGGGACACTCTCCTCTCTATATATAACATTACACCAGTGTATACGGGACACTCCTCTCTCTCTATATATAACATTACACCGGTGTATACGGGACACTCTCCTCTCTATATATATAACATTACACCTGTGTATACGGGACACTCCTCTCTCTATATATAACATTACACCGGTGTATACGGGACACTCCTCTCTCTCTATATATATAACATTACACCGGTGTATACGGGACACTCCTCTCTATATATATAACATTACACCTGTGTATACGGGACACTCCTCTCTATATATATAACATTAAACCGGTGTATACGGGACACTCTTCTCTCTATATATAACATTACACCGGTGTATACGGGACACTCCTCTCTATATACATAACATTACACCGGTGTATACGGGACACTCCTCTCTATATATAACATTACACCGGTGTATACGGGACACTCTCCTCTCTATATATATAACATTACACCTGTGTATACGGGACACTCTCCTCTCTCTATATATAACATTACACCGGTGTATACGGGACACTCCTCTCTCTATATATAACATTACACCGGTGTATACGGGACACTCTCCTCTCTATATAACATTACACCTGTGTATACGGGACACTCCTCTCTCTATATATAACATTACACCGGTGTATACGGGACACTCCTCTCTCTATATATATAACATTACACCGGTGTATACGGGACACTCCTCTCTCTATATATAACATTACACCTGTGTATACGGGACACTCTCCTCTCTCTATATATAACATTACACCTGTGTATACGGGACACTCTCCTCTCTATATATATAACATTACACCTGTGTATACGGGACACTCCTCTCTCTATATATAACATTACACCGGTGTATACGGGACACTCCTCTCTCTCTATATATATAACATTACACCTGTGTATACGGGACACTCCTCTCTCTAAATATAACATTACACCTGTTTATACGGGACACTCTCCTCTCTATATATAACATTACACCGGTGTATACGGGACACTCTCCTCTCTCTATATATAACATTACACCTGTGTATACGGGACACTCCTCTCTATATATATATAACATTACACCGGTGTATACGGGACACTCTCCTCTCTCTATATATAACATTACACCGGTGTATACGGGACACTCTCCTCTCTCTATATATAACATTACACCTGTGTATACGGGACACTCCTCTCTATATATATAACATTACACCGGTGTATACGGGACACTCCTCTCTATAAATATAACATTACACCGGTGTATACGGGACACTCCTCTCTCTATCTATAACATTACACCTGTGTATACGGGACACTCCTCTCTCTATATATAAAATTACACCGGTGTATACGGGACACTCCTCTCTCTCTCTCTATCTATATATAACATTACACCGGTGTATACGGGACACTCTCCTCTCTCTATATATAACATTACACCGGTGTATACGGGACACTCCTCTCTCTATATATAACATTACACCTGTGTATACGGGACACTCTCCTCTCTCTATATATAACATTACACCAGTGTATACGGGACACTCTCCTCTCTCTATATATAACATTACACTGGTGTATACGGGACACTCTCCTCTCTCTATATATAACATTACACCGGTGTATACGGGACTCTCTCCTCTCTCTATATATAACATTACACCGGTGTATACGGGACACTCCTCTCTCTATATATAACATTACACCTGTGTATACGGGACACTCTCCTCTCTCTATATATAACATTACACCAGTGTATACGGGACACTCTCCTCTCTCTATATATAACATTACACCGGTGTATACGGGACACTCTCCTCTCTCTATATATAACATTACACCGGTGTATACGGGACACTCTCCTCTCTCTATATATAACATTACACCGGTGTATACGGGACACTCTCCTCTCTCTATATATAACATTACACCGGTGTATACGGGACACTCCTCTCTCTCTCTCTATCTATATATAACATTACACCTGTGTATACGGGACACTCCTCTCTCTATATATAACATTACACCGGTGTATACGGGACACTCTCCTCTCTCTATATATATATAACATTACACCGGTGTATACGGGACACTCTCCTCTCTATATAACATTACACCGGTGTATACGGGACACTCTCCTCTCTCTATATATAACATTACACCGGTGTATACGGGACACTCTCCTCTCTCTATATATAACATTACACCGGTGTATACGGGACACTCTCCTCTCTCTATATATAACATTACACCTGTGTATACGGGACACTCTCCTCTCTCTATATATATAACATTACACCGGTGTATACGGGACACTCCTCTCTCTCTCTATATATAACATTACACCGGTGTACACGGGACACTCTCCTCTCTCTATATATAACATTACACCGGTGTATACGGGACACTCCTCTCTCTATATATAACATTACACCGGTGTATACGGGACACTCTCCTCTCTATATAACATTACACCGGTGTATACGGGACACTCTCCTCTCTCTCTATCTATATATAACATTATACCTGTATATACAGGACACTCACCTCTCTATATATATAACATTACACCGGTGTATACGGGACACTCTCCTCTCTATATAACATTACACCTGTGTATACGGGACACTCTCCTCTCTATATATAACATTACACCGGTGTATACGGGACACTCCTCTCTCTATATATAACATTACACCGGTGTATACGGGACACTCTCCTCTCTATATATAACATTACACCGGTGTATACGGGACACTCCTCTCTCTATATATAACATTACACCGGTGTATACGGGACACTCTCCTCTCTCTATATATAACATTACACCGATGTATACGGGACACTCTCCTCTCTCTATATATAACATTACACCGGTGTATACGGGACACTCTCCTCTCTCTATATATAACATTACACCGGTGTATACGGGACACTCCTCTCTCTCTCTATATATAACATTACACCTGTGTATACGGGACACTCTCCTCTCTCTATATATAACATTACACCTGTGTATACGGGACACTCCACTCTCTATATAACATTACACCGGTGTATACGGGACACTCTCCTCTCTATATATAACATTACACCGGTGTATACGGGACACTCCTCTCTCTCTCTCTATCTATATATAACATTACACCTGTGTATACGGGACACTCCTCTCTCTATATATAACATTATACCTGTATATACAGGACACTCTCCTCTCTATATAACATTACACCTGTGTATACGGGACACTTCTCTCTCTCTCTATATATATATAACATTACACCTGTGTATACGGGACACTCTCCTCTCTATATATAACATTACACCGGTGTATACGGGACACTCCTCTCTCTATATATAACATTACACCGGTGTATACGGGACACTCTCCTCTCTATATAACATTACACCTGTGTATACGGGACACTCCTCTCTCTATATATAACATTACACCGGTGTATACGGGACACTCTCCTCTCTCTATATATAACATTACACCGGTGTATACGGGACACTCTCCTCTCTCTATATATAACATTACACCGGTGTATACGGGACACTCTCCTCTCTCTATATATAACATTACACCGGTGTATACGGGACACTCTCCTCTCTCTATATATAACATTACACCGGTGTATACGGGACACTCCTCTCTCTCTCTCTATCTATATATAACATTACACCTGTGTATACGGGACACTCCTCTCTCTATATATAACATTACACCGGTGTATACGGGACACTCTCCTCTCTCTATATATATATAACATTACACCGGTGTATACGGGACACTCTCCTCTCTATATAACATTACACCTGTGTATACGGGACACTCCTCTCTATATATATAACATTACACCGGTGTATACGGGACACTCCTCTCTCTCTCTATATATAACATTACACCGGTGTACACGGGACACTCTCCTCTCTCTATATATAACATTACACCGGTGTATACGGGACACTCCTCTCTCTATATATAACATTACACCGGTGTATACGGGACACTCTCCTCTCTATATAACATTACACCTGTGTATACGGGACACTCCTCTCTCTATATATAACATTACACCGGTGTATACGGGACACTCTCCTCTCTCTCTATATATATAAAATTACACCGGTGTATACAGGACACTCTCCTCTCTATATAACATTACACCTGTGTATACGGGACACTCCTCTCTCTATATATAACATTACACCTGTGTATACGGGACACTCTCCTCTCTCTATATATAACATTACACCTGTGTATACGGGACACTCTCCTCTCTATATAACATTACACCTGTGTATACGGGACACTTCTCTCTCTCTCTCTATATATATATAACATTACACCTGTGTATACGGGACACTCTCCTCTCTATATATAACATTACACCGGTGTATACGGGACACTCCTCTCTCTATATATAACATTACACCGGTGTATACGGGACACTCTCCTCTCTATATAACATTACACCTGTGTATACGGGACACTCCTCTCTCTATATATAACATTACACCGGTGTATACGGGACACTCCTCTCTCTATATATATAACATTACACCGGTGTATACGGGACACTCCTCTCTCTATATATAACATTACACCTGTGTATACGGGACACTCTCCTCTCTCTATATATAACATTACACCGGTGTATACGGGACACTCTCCTCTCTATATATATAACATTACACCTGTGTATACGGGACACTCTCCTCTCTATATATATAACATTACACCTGTGTATACGGGACACTCCTCTCTCTATATATAACATTACACCGGTGTATACGGGACACTCCTCTCTCTCTATATATATATAACATTACACCGGTGTATACGGGACACTCCTCTCTCTCTATATATATATAACATTACACCGGTGTATACGGGACACTCTCCTCTCTATATATAACATTACACCTGTTTATACGGGACACTCTCCTCTCTATATATAACATTACACCGGTGTATACGGGACACTCTCCTCTCTCTATATATAACATTACACCTGTGTATACGGGACACTCCTCTCTATATATATATAACATTACACCGGTGTATACGGGACACTCTCCTCTCTCTATATATAACATTACACCTGTGTATACGGGACACTCCTCTCTATATATATAACATTACACCGGTGTATACGGGACACTCCTCTCTATAAATATAACATTACACCGGTGTATACGGGACACTCCTCTCTCTATATATAAAATTACACCGGTGTATACGGGACACTCCTCTCTCTCTCTCTATCTATATATAACATTACACCGGTGTATACGGGACACTCTCCTCTCTCTATATATAACATTACACCTGTGTATACGGGACACTCCTCTCTCTATATATAACATTACACCTGTGTATACGGGACACTCTCCTCTCTATATATAACATTACACCTGTGTATACGGGACACTCTCCTCTCTATATATAACATTACACCTGTGTATACGGGACACTCTCCTCTCTCTATATATAACATTACACCGGTGTATACGGGACACTCCTCTCTCTATATATAACATTACACCTGTGTATACGGGACACTCTCCTCTCTCTATATATAACATTACACCAGTGTATACGGGACACTCTCCTCTCTCTATATATAACATTACACTGGTGTATACGGGACACTCTCCTCTCTCTATATATAACATTACACCTGTGTATACGGGACACTCTCCTCTCTCTATATATAACATTACACCAGTGTATACGGGACACTCTCCTCTCTCTATATATAACATTACACCGGTGTATACGGGACTCTCTCCTCTCTCTATATATAACATTACACCGGTGTATACGGGACACTCCTCTCTCTATATATAACATTACACCTGTGTATACGGGACACTCTCCTCTCTCTATATATAACATTACACCAGTGTATACGGGACACTCTCCTCTCTCTATATATAACATTACACCGGTGTATACGGGACACTCTCCTCTCTCTATATATAACATTACACCGGTGTATACGGGACACTCTCCTCTCTCTATATATAACATTACACCGGTGTATACGGGACACTCTCCTCTCTCTATATATAACATTACACCGGTGTATACGGGACACTCTCCTCTCTATATAACATTACACCTGTGTATACGGGACACTCCTCTCTATATATATAACATTACACCGGTGTATACGGGACACTCTCCTCTCTATATATATAACATTACACCTGTGTACACGGGACACTCTCCTCTCTCTATATATAACATTACACCGGTGTATACGGGACACTCCTCTCTCTATATATAACATTACACCGGTGTATACGGGACACTCTCCTCTCTATATAACATTACACCGGTGTATACGGGACACTCCTCTCTCTCTCTATATATAACATTACACCGGTGTACACGGGACACTCTCCTCTCTCTATATATAACATTACACCGGTGTATACGGGACACTCCTCTCTCTCTATCTATATATAACATTACACCTGTGTATACGGGACACTCTCCTCTCTATATATAACATTACACCTGTGTATACGGGACACTCTCCTCTCTATATAACATTACACCTGTGTATACGGGACACTCTCCTCTCTATATATAACATTACACCTGTGTATACGGGACACTCTCCTCTCTATATATAACATTACACCTGTGTATACGGGACACTCTCCTCTCTATATAACATTACACCTGTGTATACGGGACACTCTCCTCTCTATATAACATTACACCTGTGTATACGGGACACTCTCCTCTCTATATAACATTACACCTGTGTATACGGGACACTCTCCTCTCTATATAACATTACACCGGTGTATACGGGACACTCTCCTCTCTATATATAACATTACACCTGTGTATACGGGACACTCTCCTCTCTCTATATATAACTTTACACCGGTGTATACGGGACACTCCTCTCTCTATATATAACATTACACCGGTGTATACGGGACACTCTCCTCTCTCTATATATAACATTACACCTGTGTATACGGGACACTCTCCTCTCTATATAACATTACACCTGTGTATACGGGACACTCCTCTCTCTATCTATAACATTACACCGGTGTATACGGGACACTCTCCTCTCTCTATATATAACATTACACCTGTGTATACAGGACACTCTCCTCTCTATATAACATTACACCTGTGTATACGGGACACTCTCCTCTCTCTATATATAACATTACACCTGTGTATACGGGACACTCTCCTCTCTCTATATATAACATTACACCGGTGTATACGGGACACTCCTCTCTCTCTCTCTCTCTCTCTCTCTATCTATATATAACATTACACCTGTGTATACGGGACACTCCTCTCTCTATATATAACATTACACCAGTGTATACGGGACACTCTCCTCTCTCTATATATAACATTACACCGGTGTATACGGGACACTCTCCTCTCTCTATATATAACATTACACCGGTGTATACGGGACACTCTCCTCTCTATATATAACATTACACCGGTGTATACGGGACACTCCTCTCTCTCTCTCTATCTATATATAACATTACACCTGTGTATACGGGACACTCCTCTCTCTATATATAACATTACACCAGTGTATACGGGACACTCTCCTCTCTCTATATATAACATTACACCGGTGTATACGGGACACTCTCCTCTCTCTATATATAACATTACACCGGTGTATACGGGACACTCTCCTCTCTATATATAACATTACACCGGTGTATACGGGACACTCCTCTCTCTCTCTCTATCTATATATAACATTACACCTGTGTATACGGGACACTCCTCTCTCTATATATAACATTATACCTGTATATACAGGACACTCTCCTCTCTATATAACATTACACCTGTGTATACGGGACACTTCTCTCTCTCTCTATATATATATAACATTACACCTGTGAATACGGGACACTCTCCTCTCTCTATATATAACATTACACCTGTGTATACGGGACACTCTCCTCTCTCTATATATAACATTACACCTGTGTATATGGGACACTCCTCTCTCTATATATAAAATTACACCGGTGTATACGGGAAACTCCACTCTCTCTCTCTATCTATAACATTACACCTGTGTATACGGGACACTCTCCTCTCTCTATATATAACATTACACCGGTGTATACGGGACACTCCTCTCTATATATATATAACATTACACCAGTGTATACGGGACACTCCTCTCTCTATATATAACATTACAGCGGTGTATACGGGACACTCCTCTCTCTCTCTCTATCTATATATAACATTACACCTGTGTATACGGGACACTCTCCTCTCTCTATATATAACATTAAACCGGTGTATACGGGACACTCTCCTCTCTCTATATATAACATTATACCGGTGTATACGGGACACTCCTCTCTCTATATATAACATTACACCGGTGTATACGGGACACTCTCCTCTCTCTATATATAACATTACACCGGTGTATACGGGACACTCTCCTCTCTCTATATATAACATTACACCGGTGTATACGGGACACTCCTCTCTCTCTCTCTCTCTATCTATATATAACATTACACCTGTGTATACGGGACACTCTCCTCTCTCTATATATAACATTACACCGGTGTATACGGGACACTCTCCTCTCTCTATATATAACATGACGCCTGTGTATACGGGACACTCTCCTCTCTCTATATATAACATTACACCGGTGTATACGGGACACTCTCCTCTCTCTATATATAACATTACACCGGTGTATACGGGACACTCTCCTCTCTCTATATATAACATGACGCCTGTGTATACGGGACACTCTCCTCTCTCTATATATAACATTACACCGGTGTATACGGGACACTCTCCTCTCTCTATATATAACATTACACCTGTGTATACGGGACACTCTCCTCTCTCTATATATAACATTACACCTGTGTATACGGGACACTCTCCTCTCTATATATAACATTACACCTGTGTATACGGGACACTCTCCTCTCTCTATATATAACATTACACCTGTGTATACGGGACACTCTCCTCTCTCTATATATAACATTACACCGGTGTATACGGGACACTCTCCTCTCTATATATAACATTACACCGGTGTATACGGGACACTCTCCTCTCTCTATATATAACATTACACCGGTGTATACGGGACACTCTCCTCTCTATATAACATTACACCGGTGTATACGGGACACTCCTCTCTCTATATATAACATTACACCGGTGTATACGGGACACTCTCCTCTCTCTATATATAACATTACACCGGTGTATACGGGACACTCCTCTCTCTCTCTCTCTCTATCTATATATAACATTACACCTGTGTATACGGGACACTCTCCTCTCTCTCTATATATAACATTACACCTGTGTATACGGGACACTCCTCTCTCTATATATAAAATTACACCGGTGTATACGGGACACTCCTCTCTCTCTCTCTATCTATATATAACATTACACCTGTGTATACGGGACACTCTCCTCTCTCTATATATAACATTACACCGGTGTATACGGGACACTCCTCTCTCTCTATCTATATATAACATTACACCGGTGTATACGGGACACTCCTCTCTCTCTCTCTCTCTCTCTCTATCTATATATAACATTACACCTGTGTATACGGGACACTCTCCTCTCTCTATATATAACATTACACCGGTGTATACGGGACACTCTCCTCTCTCTATATATAACATTACACCGGTGTATACGGGACACTCCTCTCTCTATATATAACATTACACCGGTGTATACGGGACACTCTCCTCTCTCTATATATAACATTACACCGGTGTATACGGGACACTCTCCTCTCTATATATAACATTACACCGGTGTATACGGGACACTCCTCTCTCTCTATCTATATATAACATTACACCTGTGTATACGGGACACTCCTCTCTCTCTCTCTCTCTATCTATATATAACATTACACCTGTGTATACGGGACACTCTCCTCTCTCTATATATAACATTACACCGGTGTATACGGGACACTCCTCTCTCTCTATCTATATATAACATTACACCGGTGTATACGGGACACTCCTCTCTCTCTCTCTCTCTCTCTATCTATATATAACATTACACCTGTGTATACGGGACACTCTCCTCTCTCTATATATAACATTACACCGGTGTATACGGGACACTCTCCTCTCTCTATATATAACATTACACCGGTGTATACGGGACACTCCTCTCTCTATATATAACATTACACCGGTGTATACGGGACACTCTCCTCTCTATATATAACATTACACCGGTGTATACGGGACACTCTCCTCTCTCTATATATAACATTACACCGGTGTATACGGGACACTCCTCTCTCTCTATCTATATATAACATTACACCGGTGTATACGGGACACTCCTCTCTCTCTCTCTCTCTCTCTCTATCTATATATAACATTACACCTGTGTATACGGGACACTCTCCTCTCTCTATATATAACATTACACCGGTGTATACGGGACACTCTCCTCTCTCTATATATAACATTACACCGGTGTATACGGGACACTCCTCTCTCTATATATAACATTACACCGGTGTATACGGGACACTCTCCTCTCTCTATATATAACATTACACCGGTGTATACGGGACACTCTCCTCTCTATATATAACATTACACCGGTGTATACGGGACACTCCTCTCTCTCTATCTATATATAACATTACACCTGTGTATACGGGACACTCCTCTCTCTCTCTCTCTCTATCTATATATAACATTACACCTGTGTATACGGGACACTCTCCTCTCTCTATATATAACATTACACCGGTGTATACGGGACACTCCTCTCTCTCTATCTATATATAACATTACACCGGTGTATACGGGACACTCCTCTCTCTCTCTCTCTCTCTCTATCTATATATAACATTACACCTGTGTATACGGGACACTCTCCTCTCTCTATATATAACATTACACCGGTGTATACGGGACACTCTCCTCTCTCTATATATAACATTACACCGGTGTATACGGGACACTCCTCTCTCTATATATAACATTACACCGGTGTATACGGGACACTCTCCTCTCTATATATAACATTACACCGGTGTATACGGGACACTCTCCTCTCTCTATATATAACATTACACCGGTGTATACGGGACACTCCTCTCTCTCTATATATAACATTACACCGGTGTATACGGGACACTCTCCTCTCTCTATATATAACATTACACCGGTGTATACGGGACACTCTCCTCTCTCTATATATAACATTACACCGGTGTATACGGGACACTCCTCTCTCTATATATATAACATTACACCTGTGTATACGGGACACTCCTCTCTCTATATATATAACATTACACCGGTGTATACGGGACACTCTCCTCTCTCTATATATAACATTACACCGGTGTATACGGGACACTCCTCTCTCTCTATCTATATATAACATTACACCTGTGTATACGGGACACTCTCCTCTCTCTATATATAACATTACACCTGTGTATACGGGACACTCTCCTCTCTATATAACATTACACCTGTGTATACGGGACACTCCTCTCTCTCTCTCTATCTATATATAACATTACACCTGTGTATACGGGACACTCTCCTCTCTCTATATATAACATTACACCTGTGTATACGGGACACTCCTCTCTCTATATATAAAATTACACCGGTGTATACGGGACACTCCTCTCTCTCTATCTATATATAACATTACACCTGTGTATACGGGACACTCCTCTCTCTCTCTCTATCTATATATAACATTACACCTGTGTATACGGGACACTCTCCTCTCTCTATATATAACATTACACCGGTGTATACGGGACACTCCTCTCTCTCTATATATAACATTACACCGGTGTATACGGGACACTCTCCTCTCTATATAACATTACACCGGTGTATACGGGACACTCCTCTCTCTCTCTATATATAACATTATACCGGTATATACGGGACACTCTCCTCTCTCTATATATAACATTACACCTGTGTATACGGGACACTCTCCTCTCTCTATATATAACATTACACCGGTGTATACGGGACACTCTCCTCTCTCTATATATAACATTACACCGGTGTATACGGGACACTCCTCTCTCTCTCTCTATCTATATATAACATTACACCTGTGTATACGGGACACTCTCCTCTCTCTATATATAACATTACACCGGTGTATACGGGACACTCTCCTCTCTCTATATATAACATTACACCGGTGTATACGGGACACTCACCTCTCTATATATATAACATTACACCTGTATATACGGGACACTCTCCTCTCTCTATATATAACATTACACCGGTGTATACGGGACACTCTCCTCTCTCTATATATAACATTACACCGGTGTATACGGGACACTCCTCTCTCTCTCTCTATCTATATATAACATTACACCTGTGTATACGGGACACTCTCCTCTCTCTATATATAACATTACACCGGTGTATACGGGACACTCTCCTCTCTCTATATATAACATTACACCGGTGTATACGGGACACTCTCCTCTCTCTATATATAACATTACACCGGTGTATACGGGACACTCTCCTCTCTCTATATATAACATTATACCGGTGTATACGGGACACTCCTCTCTCTATATATAACATTACACCGGTGTATACGGGACACTCTCCTCTCTATATATATAACATTACACCGGTGTATACGGGACACTCTCCTCTCTATATATAACATTACACCGGTGTATACGGGACACTCCTCTCTCTCTCTCTATCTATATATAACATTACACCTGTGTATACGGGACACTCCTCTCTCTATATATAACATTACACCGGTGTATACGGGACACTCTCCTCTCTCTATATATAACATTACACCGGTGTATACGGGACACTCTCCTCTCTCTATATATAACATTACACCGGTGTATACGGGACACTCTCCTCTCTCTATATATAACATTACACCGGTGTATACGGGACACTCTCCTCTCTATATAACATTACACCTGTGTATACGGGACACTCCTCTCTCTATATATAACATTACACCGGTGTATACGGGACACTCTCCTCTCTCTATATATAACATTACACCGGTGTATACGGGACACTCCTCTCTCTCTCTATATATAACATTACACCGGTGTATACGGGACACTCTCCTCTCTATATATATAACATTACACCGGTGTATACGGGACACTCTCCTCTCTATATATAACATTACACCTGTGTATACGGGACACTCTCCTCTCTATATATATAACATTACACCTGTGTATACGGGACACTCTCCTCTCTATATATATAACATTATTACACCTGTGTATACGGGACACTCCTCTCTATATATATAACATTACACCGGTGTATACGGGACACTCTCCTCTCTCTATATATAACATTACACCGGTGTATACGGGACACTCCTCTCTCTCTATATATAACATTACACCGGTGTATACGGGACACTCTCCTCTCTATATAACATTACACCGGTGTATACGGGACACTCCTCTCTCTCTCTATATATAACATTATACCGGTATATACGGGACACTCTCCTCTCTCTATATATAACATTACACCTGTGTATACGGGACACTCTCCTCTCTCTATATATAACATTACACCGGTGTATACGGGACACTCTCCTCTCTCTATATATAACATTACACCGGTGTATACGGGACACTCCTCTCTCTCTCTCTATCTATATATAACATTACACCTGTGTATACGGGACACTCTCCTCTCTCTATATATAACATTACACCGGTGTATACGGGACACTCTCCTCTCTCTATATATAACATTACACCGGTGTATACGGGACACTCACCTCTCTATATATATAACATTACACCTGTGTATACGGGACACTCTCCTCTCTCTATATATAACATTATACCGGTGTATACGGGACACTCCTCTCTCTATATATAACATTACACCGGTGTATACGGGACACTCTCCTCTCTATATATAACATTACACCGGTGTATACGGGACACTCCTCTCTCTCTCTCTCTCTCTATCTATATATAACATTACACCTGTGTATACGGGACACTCCTCTCTCTATATATAACATTACACCTGTGTATACGGGACACTCTCCTCTCTCTATATATAACATTACACCGGTGTATACGGGACACTCTCCTCTCTCTATATATAACATTACACCGGTGTATACGGGACACTCTCCTCTCTCTATATATAACATTACACCGGTGTATACGGGACACTCTCCTCTCTATATAACATTACACCGGTGTATACGGGACACTCCTCTCTCTATATATATATATAACATTACACCTGTGTATACGGGACACTCTCCTCTCTATATAACATTACACCTGTGTATACGGGACACTCCTCTCTCTATATATAACATTACACCGGTGTATACGGGACACTCTCCTCTCTCTATATATAACATTACACCGGTGTATACGGGACACTCCTCTCTCTCTCTATATATAACATTACACCGGTGTATACGGGACACTCTCCTCTCTCTATATATAACATTACACCGATGTATACGGGACACTCTCCTCTCTCTATATATAACATTACACCGGTGTATACGGGACACTCTCCTCTCTCTATATATAACATTACACCGGTGTATACGGGACACTCTCCTCTCTCTATATATATAACATTACACCGGTGTATACGGGACACTCTCCTCTCTCTATATATAACATTACACCGGTGTATACGGGACACTCTCCTCTCTATATATAACATTACACCGGTGTATACGGGACACTCTCCTCTCTCTATATATAACATTACACCGGTGTATACGGGACACTCCTCTCTCTATATATATAACATTACACCGGTGTATACGGGACACTCTCCTCTCTCTATATATAACATTACACCTGTGTATACGGGACACTCTCCTCTCTCTATATATAACATTACACCGGTGTATACGGGACACTCTCCTCTCTCTATATATAACATTACACCGGTGTATACGGGACACTCCTCTCTCTCTCTCTATCTATATATAACATTACACCTGTGTATACGGGACACTCTCCTCTCTCTATATATAACATTACACCGGTGTATACGGGACACTCTCCTCTCTCTATATATAACATTACACCGGTGTATACGGGACACTCACCTCTCTATATATATAACATTACACCTGTGTATACGGGACACTCTCCTCTCTCTATATATAACATTATACCGGTGTATACGGGACACTCCTCTCTCTATATATAACATTACACCGGTGTATACGGGACACTCTCCTCTCTATATATAACATTACACCGGTGTATAAGGGACACTCCTCTCTCTCTCTCTCTCTATCTATATATAACATTACACCTGTGTATACGGGACACTCCTCTCTCTATATATAACATTACACCTGTGTATACGGGACACTCTCCTCTCTCTATATATAACATTACACCGGTGTATACGGGACACTCTCCTCTCTCTATATATAACATTACACCGGTGTATACGGGACACTCTCCTCTCTCTATATATAACATTACACCGGTGTATACGGGACACTCTCCTCTCTATATAACATTACACCGGTGTATACGGGACACTCCTCTCTCTATATATATATATAACATTACACCTGTGTATACGGGACACTCTCCTCTCTATATAACATTACACCTGTGTATACGGGACACTCCTCTCTCTATATATAACATTACACCGGTGTATACGGGACACTCTCCTCTCTCTATATATAACATTACACCGGTGTATACGGGACACTCCTCTCTCTCTCTATATATAACATTACACCGGTGTATACGGGACACTCTCCTCTCTCTATATATAACATTACACCGATGTATACGGGACACTCTCCTCTCTCTATATATAACATTACACCGGTGTATACGGGACACTCTCCTCTCTCTATATATAACATTACACCGGTGTATACGGGACACTCTCCTCTCTCTATATATATAACATTACACCGGTGTATACGGGACACTCTCCTCTCTCTATATATAACATTACACCGGTGTATACGGGACACTCTCCTCTCTATATATAACATTACACCGGTGTATACGGGACACTCTCCTCTCTCTATATATAACATTACACCGGTGTATACGGGACACTCCT
>NW_027461787.1:1217365-1264865 GCF_050947455.1 Rhinoderma darwinii
ACTGTATACTAGAGCTGGATGTGGAGGCTGCTGTTATACTGGGGTTACATGTTATTATACTGTACACTAGAGCTGGATGTGGAGGCTGCTGTTATACTGGGGTTACATGTTATTATACTGTACACTAGAGCTGGATGTGGAGGCTGCTGTTATACTGGGGTTACATGTTCTTATACTGTATACTAGAGCTGGATGTGGAGGCTGCTGTTATACTGGGGTTACATGTTCTTATACTGTATACTAGAGCTGGATGTGGAGGCTGCTGTTATACTGGGGTTACATGTTCTTATACTGTACACTAGAGCTGGATGTGGGGGCTGCTGTTATACTGGGGTTACATGTTCTTATACTGTATACTAGAGCTGGATGTGGGGGCTGCTGTTATACTGGGGTTACATGTTCTTATACTGTACACTAGAGCTGGATGTGGAGGCTGCTGTTATACTGGGGTTACATGTTCTTATACTGTACACTAGAGCTGGATGTGGAGGCTGCTGTTATACTGGGGTTACATGTTCTTATACTGTATACTAGAGCTGGATGTGGGGGCTGCTGTTATACTGGGGTTACATGTTCTTATACTGTACACTAGAGCTGGATGTGGAGGCTGCTGTTATACTGGGGTTACATGTTCTTATACTGTATACTAGAGCTGGATGTGGGGGCTGTTGTTATACTGGGGTTACATGTTCTTATACTGTACACTAGAGCTGGATGTGGAGGCTGCTGTTATACTGGGGTTACATGTTCTTATACTGTACACTAGAGCTGGATGTGGGGGCTGCTGTTATACTGGGGTTACACGTTCTTATACTGTATACTAGAGCTGGATGTGGAGGCTGCTGTTATACTGGGGTTACATGTTCTTATACTGTACACTAGAGCTGGATGTGGAGGCTGCTGCTATACTGGGGTTACACGTTCTTATACTGTACACTAGAGCTGGATGTGGAGGCTGCTGTTATACTGGGGTTACATGTTCTTATACTGTATACTAGAGCTGGATGTGGAGGCTGCTGTTATACTGGGGTTACATGTTCTTATACTGTACACTAGAGCTGGATGTGGAGGCTGCTGTTATACTGGGGTTACATGTTCTTATACTGTATACTAGAGCTGGATGTGGAGGCTGCTGTTATACTGGGGTTACATGTTCTTATACTGTACACTAGAGCTGGATGTGGGGGCTGCTGTTATACTGGGGTTACATGTTCTTATACTGTACACTAGAGCTGGATGTGGGGGCTGCTGTTATACTGGGGTTACATGTTCTTATACTGTACACTAGAGCTGGATGTGGGGGCTGCTGTTATACTGGGGTTACATGTTCTTATACTGTACACTAGAGCTGGATGTGGAGGCTGCTGTTATACTGGGGTTACATGTTCTTATACTGTACACTAGAGCTGGATGTGGAGGCTGCTGTTATACTGGGGTTACATGTTCTTATACTGTATACTAGAGCTGGATGTGGGGGCTGCTGTTATACTGGGGTTACATGTTCTTATACTGTACACTAGAGCTGGATGTGGAGGCTGCTGTTATACTGGGGTTACATGTTCTTATACTGTACACTAGAGCTGGATGTGGAGGCTGCTGTTATACTGGGGTTACATGTTCTTATACTGTATACTAGAGCTGGATGTGGGGGCTGCTGTTATACTGGGGTTACATGTTCTTATACTGTACACTAGAGCTGGATGTGGAGGCTGCTGTTATACTGGGGTTACATGTTCTTATACTGTACACTAGAGCTGGATGTGGAGGCTGCTGTTATACTGGGGTTACATGTTCTTATACTGTATACTAGAGCTGGATGTGGAGGCTGCTGTTATACTGGGGTTACATGTTCTTATACTGTACACTAGAGCTGGATGTGGAGGCTGCTGTTATACTGGGGTTACATGTTCTTATACTGTACACTAGAGCTGGATGTGGAGGCTGCTGTTATACTGGGGTTACATGTTCTTATACTGTACACTAGAGCTGGATGTGGAGGCTGCTGTTATACTGGGGTTACATGTTCTTATACTGTACACTAGAGCTGGATGTGGGGGCTGCTGTTATACTGGGGTTACATGTTCTTATACTGTATACTAGAGCTGGATGTGGAGGCTGCTGTTATACTGGGGTTACATGTTCTTATACTGTATACTAGAGCTGGATGTGGGGGCTGCTGTTATACTGGGGTTACATGTTCTTATACTGTATACTAGAGCTGGATGTGGAGGCTGCTGTTATACTGGGGTTACATGTTCTTATACTGTACACTAGAGCTGGATGTGGAGGCTGCTGTTATACTGGGGTTACATGTTCTTATACTGTATACTAGAGCTGGATGTGGAGGCTGCTGTTATACTGGGGTTACATGTTCTTATACTGTACACTAGAGCTGGATGTGGGGGCTGCTGTTATACTGGGGTTACATGTTCTTATACTGTATACTAGAGCTGGATGTGGAGGCTGCTGTTATACTGGGGTTACATGTTCTTATACTGTACACTAGAGCTGGATGTGGGGGCTGCTGTTATACTGGGGTTACATGTTCTTATACTGTACACTAGAGCTGGATGTGGGGGCTGCTGTTATACTGGGGTTACATGTTCTTATACTGTACACTAGAGCTGGATGTGGAGGCTGCTGTTATACTGGGGTTACATGTTCTTATACTGTACACTAGAGCTGGATGTGGAGGCTGCTGTTATACTGGGGTTACATGTTCTTATACTGTACACTAGAGCTGGATGTGGAGGCTGCTGTTATACTGGGGTTACATGTTCTTATACTGTACACTAGAGCTGGATGTGGAGGCTGCTGTTATACTGGGGTTACATGTTCTTATACTGTACACTAGAGCTGGATGTGGGGGCTGCTGTTATACTGGGGTTACATGTTCTTATACTGTACACTAGAGCTGGATGTGGAGGCTGCTGTTATACTGGGGTTACATGTTCTTATACTGTACACTAGAGCTGGATGTGGGGGCTGCTGTTATACTGGGGTTACATGTTCTTATACTGTACACTAGAGCTGGATGTGGGGGCTGCTGTTATACTGGGGTTACATGTTCTTATACTGTATACTAGAGCTGGATGTGGGGGCTGCTGTTATACTGGGGTTACATGTTCTTATACTGTATACTAGAGCTGGATGTGGGGGCTGCTGTTATACTGGGGTTACATGTTCTTATACTGTATACTAGAGCTGGATGTGGAGGCTGCTGTTATACTGGGGTTACATGTTCTTATACTGTACACTAGAGCTGGATGTGGAGGCTGCTGTTATACTGGGGTTACATGTTCATATACTGTACACTAGAGCTGGATGTGGAGGGCTGCTGTTATACTGGGGTTACATGTTCTTATACTAGAGCTGGATGTGGAGGCTGCTGTTATACTGGGGTTACATGTTCTTATACTGTATACTAGAGCTGGATGTGGAGGCTGCTGTTATACTGGGGTTACATGTTCTTATACTGTACACTAGAGCTGGATGTGGAGGCTGCTGTTATACTGGGGTTACATGTTCTTATACTGTACACTAGAGCTGGATGTGGAGGCTGCTGTTATACTGGGGTTACATGTTCTTATACTGTACACTAGAGCTGGATGTGGAGGCTGCTGTTATACTGGGGTTACATGTTCTTATACTGTATACTAGAGCTGGATGTGGAGGCTGCTGTTATACTGGGGTTACATGTTCTTATACTGTATACTAGAGCTGGATGTGGGGGCTGCTGTTATACTGGGGTTACATGTTCTTATACTGTATACTAGAGCTGGATGTGGAGGCTGCTGTTATACTGGGGTTACATGTTCTTATACTGTATACTAGAGCTGGATGTGGGGGCTGCTGTTATACTGGGGTTACATGTTATTATACTGTACACTAGAGCTGGATGTGGGGGCTGTTGTTATACTGGGGTTACATGTTCTTATACTGTACACTAGAGCTGGATGTGGGGGCTGCTGTTATACTGGGGTTACATGTTCTTATACTGTATACTAGAGCTGGATGTGGAGGCTGCTGTTATACTGGGGTTACATGTTCTTATACTGTACACTAGAGCTGGATGTGGAGGCTGCTGTTATACTGGGGTTACATGTTCTTATACTGTACACTAGAGCTGGATGTGGAGGCTGCTGTTATACTGGGGTTACATGTTCTTATACTGTACACTAGAGCTGGATGTGGAGGCTGCTGTTATACTGGGGTTACATGTTCTTATACTGTACACTAGAGCTGGATGTGGAGGCTGCTGTTATACTGGGGTTACATGTTCTTATACTGTACACTAGAGCTGGATGTGGAGGCTGCTGTTATACTGGGGTTACATGTTCTTATACTGTACACTAGAGCTGGATGTGGGGGCTGCTGTTATACTGGGGTTACATGTTCTTATACTGTATACTAGAGCTGGATGTGGGGGCTGCTGTTATACTGGGGTTACATGTTCTTATACTGTATACTAGAGCTGGATGTGGAGGCTGCTGTTATACTGGGGTTACATGTTCTTATACTGTACACTAGAGCTGGATGTGGGGGCTGCTGTTATACTGAGGTTACATGTTCTTATACTGTATACTAGAGCTGGATGTGGGGGCTGCTGTTATACTGGGGTTACATGTTCTTATACTGTACACTAGAGCTGGATGTGGGGGCTGCTGTTATACTGGGGTTACATGTTCTTATACTGTACACTAGAGCTGGATGTGGAGGCTGCTGTTATACTGGGGTTACATGTTCTTATACTGTACACTAGAGCTGGATGTGGAGGCTGCTGTTATACCGGGGTTACATGTTCTTATACTGTATACTAGAGCTGGATGTGGAGGCTGCTGTTATACTGGGGTTACATGTTCTTATACTGTACACTAGAGCTGGATGTGGAGGCTGCTGTTATACTGGGGTTACATGTTCTTATACTGTATACTAGAGCTGGATGTGGGGGCTGCTGTTATACTGGGGTTACATGTTCTTATACTGTATACTAGAGCTGGATGTGGGGGCTGCTGTTATACTGGGGTTACATGTTCTTATACTGTACACTAGAGCTGGATGTGGGGGCTGCTGTTATACTGGGGTTACATGTTCTTATACTGTACACTAGAGCTGGATGTGGGGGCTGCTGTTATACTGGGGTTACATGTTCTTATACTGTACACTAGAGCTGGATGTGGGGGCTGCTGTTATACTGGGGTTACATGTTCTTATACTGTATACTAGAGCTGGATGTGGGGGCTGCTGTTATACTGGGGTTACATGTTCTTATACTGTATACTAGAGCTGGATGTGGGGGCTGCTGTTATACTGGGGTTACACGTTCTTATACTGTATACTAGAGCTGGATGTGGAGGCTGCTGTTATACTGGGGTTACATGTTCTTATACTGTATACTAGAGCTGGATGTGGGGGCTGCTGTTATACTGGGGTTACATGTTCTTATACTGTACACTAGAGCTGGATGTGGGGGCTGCTGTTATACTGGGGTTACATGTTCTTATACTGTATACTAGAGCTGGATGTGGGGGCTGCTGTTATACTGAGGTTACATGTTCTTATACTGTACACTAGAGCTGGATGTGGAGGCTGCTGTTATACTGGGGTTACATGTTCTTATACTGTATACTAGAGCTGGATGTGGAGGCTGCTGTTATACTGGGGTTACATGTTCTTATACTGTATACTAGAGCTGGATGTGGAGGCTGCTGTTATACTGGGGTTACATGTTCTTATACTGTACACTAGAGCTGGATGTGGAGGCTGCTGTTATACTGGGGTTACATGTTCTTATACTGTATACTAGAGCTGGATGTGGAGGCTGCTGTTATACTGGGGTTACATGTTCTTATACTGTATACTAGAGCTGGATGTGGAGGCTGCTGTTATACTGGGGTTACATGTTTTTATACTGTATACTAGAGCTGGATGTGGGGGCTGCTGTTATACTGGGGTTACATGTTATTATACTGTACACTAGAGCTGGATGTGGGGGCTGTTGTTATACTGGGGTTACATGTTCTTATACTGTACACTAGAGCTGGATGTGGGGGCTGCTGTTATACTGGGGTTACATGTTCTTATACTGTATACTAGAGCTGGATGTGGAGGCTGCTGTTATACTGGGGTTACATGTTCTTATACTGTACACTAGAGCTGGATGTGGAGGCTGCTGTTATACTGGGGTTACATGTTCTTATACTGTACACTAGAGCTGGATGTGGAGGCCGCTGTTATACTGGGGTTACATGTTCTTATACTGTACACTAGAGCTGGATGTGGAGGCTGCTGTTATACTGGGGTTACATGTTCTTATACTGTACACTAGAGCTGGATGTGGAGTCTGCTGTTATACTGGGGTTACATGTTCTTATACTGTACACTAGAGCTGGATGTGGAGGCTGCTGTTATACTGGGGTTACATGTTCTTATACTGTACACTTGAGCTGGATGTGGAGGCTGCTGTTATACTGGGGTTACATGTTCTTATACTGTATACTAGAGCTGGATGTGGGGGCTGCTGTTATACTGGGGTTACATGTTCTTATACTGTACACTAGAGCTGGATGTGGAGGCTGCTGTTATACTGGGGTTACATGTTCTTATACTGTACACTAGAGCTGGATGTGGAGGCTGCTGTTATACTGGGGTTACATGTTCTTATACTGTATACTAGAGCTGGATGTGGGGGCTGCTGTTATACTGGGGTTACATGTTCTTATACTGTATACTAGAGCTGGATGTGGGGGCTGCTGTTATACTGGGGTTACACGTTCTTATACTGTATACTAGAGCTGGATGTGGAGGCTGCTGTTATACTGGGGTTACATGTTCTTATACTGTATACTAGAGCTGGATGTGGAGGCTGCTGTTATACTGGGGTTACATGTTCTTATACTGTACACTAGAGCTGGATGTGGAGGCTGCTGTTATACTGGGGTTACATGTTCTTATACTGTATACTAGAGCTGGATGTGGAGGCTGCTGTTATACTGGGGTTACATGTTCTTATACTGTACACTAGAGCTGGATGTGGAGGCTGCTGTTATACTGGGGTTACATGTTCTTATACTGTACACTAGAGCTGGATGTGGAGGCTGCTGTTATACTGGGGTTACATGTTCTTATACTGTACACTAGAGCTGGATGTGGAGGCTGCTGTTATACTGGGGTTACATGTTCTTATACTGTACACTAGAGCTGGATGTGGAGGCTGCTGTTATACTGGGGTTACATGTTCTTATACTGTATACTAGAGCTGGATGTGGGGGCTGCTGTTATACTGGGGTTACATGTTCTTATACTGTACACTAGAGCTGGATGTGGAGGCTGCTGTTATACTGGGGTTACATGTTCTTATACTGTACACTAGAGCTGGATGTGGAGGCTGCTGTTATACTGGGGTTACATGTTCTTATACTGTATACTAGAGCTGGATGTGGGGGCTGCTGTTATACTGGGGTTACATGTTCTTATACTGTATACTAGAGCTGGATGTGGGGGCTGCTGTTATACTGGGGTTACATGTTCTTATACTGTACACTAGAGCTGGATGTGGAGGCTGCTGTTATACTGGGGTTACATGTTCTTATACTGTACACTAGAGCTGGATGTGGAGGCTGCTGTTATACTGGGGTTACATGTTCTTATACTGTACACTAGAGCTGGATGTGGAGGCTGCTGTTATACTGGGGTTACATGTTCTTATACTGTACACTAGAGCTGGATGTGGAGGCTGCTGTTATACTGGGGTTACATGTTCTTATACTGTACACTAGAGCTGGATGTGGAGGCTGCTGTTATACTGGGGTTACATGTTCTTATACTGTACACTAGAGCTGGATGTGGGGGCTGCTGTTATACTGGGGTTACATGTTCTTATACTGTATACTAGAGCTGGATGTGGAGGCTGCTGTTATACTGGGGTTACATGTTCTTATACTGTACACTAGAGCTGGATGTGGAGGCTGCTGTTATACTGGGGTTACATGTTCTTATACTGTACACTAGAGCTGGATGTGGAGGCTGCTGTTATACTGGGGTTACATGTTCTTATACTGTATACTAGAGCTGGATGTGGGGGCTGCTGTTATACTGGGGTTACAGGTTCTTATACTGTACACTAGAGCTGGATGTGGAGGCTGCTGTTATACTGGGGTTACATGTTCTTATACTGTATACTAGAGCTGGATGTGGGGGCTGTTGTTATACTGGGGTTACATGTTCTTATACTGTACACTAGAGCTGGATGTGGAGGCTGCTGTTATACTGGGGTTACATGTTCTTATACTGTACACTAGAGCTGGATGTGGGGGCTGCTGTTATACTGGGGTTACACGTTCTTATACTGTATACTAGAGCTGGATGTGGAGGCTGCTGTTATACTGGGGTTACATGTTCTTATACTGTACACTAGAGCTGGATGTGGAGGCTGCTGCTATACTGGGGTTACATGTTCTTATACTGTATACTAGAGCTGGATGTGGAGGCTGCTGTTATACTGGGGTTACATGTTCTTATACTGTACACTAGAGCTGGATGTGGGGGCTGCTGTTATACTGGGGTTACATGTTCTTATACTGTACACTAGAGCTGGATGTGGGGGCTGCTGTTATACTGGGGTTACATGTTCTTATACTGTACACTAGAGCTGGATGTGGGGGCTGCTGTTATACTGGGGTTACATGTTCTTATACTGTACACTAGAGCTGGATGTGGAGGCTGCTGTTATACTGGGGTTACATGTTCTTATACTGTACACTAGAGCTGGATGTGGAGGCTGCTGTTATACTGGGGTTACATGTTCTTATACTGTATACTAGAGCTGGATGTGGGGGCTGCTGTTATACTGGGGTTACATGTTCTTATACTGTACACTAGAGCTGGATGTGGAGGCTGCTGTTATACTGGGGTTACATGTTCTTATACTGTACACTAGAGCTGGATGTGGAGGCTGCTGTTATACTGGGGTTACATGTTCTTATACTGTATACTAGAGCTGGATGTGGGGGCTGCTGTTATACTGGGGTTACATGTTCTTATACTGTACACTAGAGCTGGATGTGGAGGCTGCTGTTATACTGGGGTTACATGTTCTTATACTGTACACTAGAGCTGGATGTGGAGGCTGCTGTTATACTGGGGTTACATGTTCTTATACTGTATACTAGAGCTGGATGTGGAGGCTGCTGTTATACTGGGGTTACATGTTCTTATACTGTACACTAGAGCTGGATGTGGAGGCTGCTGTTATACTGGGGTTACATGTTCTTATACTGTACACTAGAGCTGGATGTGGAGGCTGCTGTTATACTGGGGTTACATGTTCTTATACTGTACACTAGAGCTGGATGTGGAGGCTGCTGTTATACTGGGGTTACATGTTCTTATACTGTACACTAGAGCTGGATGTGGGGGCTGCTGTTATACTGGGGTTACATGTTCTTATACTGTATACTAGAGCTGGATGTGGAGGCTGCTGTTATACTGGGGTTACATGTTCTTATACTGTATACTAGAGCTGGATGTGGGGGCTGCTGTTATACTGGGGTTACATGTTCTTATACTGTATACTAGAGCTGGATGTGGAGGCTGCTGTTATACTGGGGTTACATGTTCTTATACTGTACACTAGAGCTGGATGTGGAGGCTGCTGTTATACTGGGGTTACATGTTCTTATACTGTATACTAGAGCTGGATGTGGAGGCTGCTGTTATACTGGGGTTACATGTTCTTATACTGTACACTAGAGCTGGATGTGGGGGCTGCTGTTATACTGGGGTTACATGTTCTTATACTGTATACTAGAGCTGGATGTGGAGGCTGCTGTTATACTGGGGTTACATGTTCTTATACTGTACACTAGAGCTGGATGTGGGGGCTGCTGTTATACTGGGGTTACATGTTCTTATACTGTACACTAGAGCTGGATGTGGGGGCTGCTGTTATACTGGGGTTACATGTTCTTATACTGTACACTAGAGCTGGATGTGGAGGCTGCTGTTATACTGGGGTTACATGTTCTTATACTGTACACTAGAGCTGGATGTGGAGGCTGCTGTTATACTGGGGTTACATGTTCTTATACTGTACACTAGAGCTGGATGTGGAGGCTGCTGTTATACTGGGGTTACATGTTCTTATACTGTACACTAGAGCTGGATGTGGAGGCTGCTGTTATACTGGGGTTACATGTTCTTATACTGTACACTAGAGCTGGATGTGGGGGCTGCTGTTATACTGGGGTTACATGTTCTTATACTGTACACTAGAGCTGGATGTGGAGGCTGCTGTTATACTGGGGTTACATGTTCTTATACTGTACACTAGAGCTGGATGTGGAGGCTGCTGTTATACTGGGGTTACATGTTCTTATACTGTACACTAGAGCTGGATGTGGGGGCTGCTGTTATACTGGGGTTACATGTTCTTATACTGTACACTAGAGCTGGATGTGGAGGCTGCTGTTATACTGGGGTTACATGTTCTTATACTGTACACTAGAGCTGGATGTGGGGGCTGCTGTTATACTGGGGTTACATGTTCTTATACTGTACACTAGAGCTGGATGTGGGGGCTGCTGTTATACTGGGGTTACATGTTCTTATACTGTATACTAGAGCTGGATGTGGGGGCTGCTGTTATACTGGGGTTACATGTTCTTATACTGTATACTAGAGCTGGATGTGGGGGCTGCTGTTATACTGGGGTTACATGTTCTTATACTGTATACTAGAGCTGGATGTGGAGGCTGCTGTTATACTGGGGTTACATGTTCTTATACTGTACACTAGAGCTGGATGTGGAGGCTGCTGTTATACTGGGGTTACATGTTCATATACTGTACACTAGAGCTGGATGTGGAGGCTGCTGTTATACTGGGGTTACATGTTCTTATACTAGAGCTGGATGTGGAGGCTGCTGTTATACTGGGGTTACATGTTCTTATACTGTATACTAGAGCTGGATGTGGAGGCTGCTGTTATACTGGGGTTACATGTTCTTATACTGTACACTAGAGCTGGATGTGGAGGCTGCTGTTATACTGGGGTTACATGTTCTTATACTGTACACTAGAGCTGGATGTGGAGGCTGCTGTTATACTGGGGTTACATGTTCTTATACTGTACACTAGAGCTGGATGTGGAGGCTGCTGTTATACTGGGGTTACATGTTCTTATACTGTATACTAGAGCTGGATGTGGAGGCTGCTGTTATACTGGGGTTACATGTTCTTATACTGTATACTAGAGCTGGATGTGGGGGCTGCTGTTATACTGGGGTTACATGTTCTTATACTGTATACTAGAGCTGGATGTGGAGGCTGCTGTTATACTGGGGTTACATGTTCTTATACTGTATACTAGAGCTGGATGTGGGGGCTGCTGTTATACTGGGGTTACATGTTATTATACTGTACACTAGAGCTGGATGTGGGGGCTGTTGTTATACTGGGGTTACATGTTCTTATACTGTACACTAGAGCTGGATGTGGGGGCTGCTGTTATACTGGGGTTACATGTTCTTATACTGTATACTAGAGCTGGATGTGGAGGCTGCTGTTATACTGGGGTTACATGTTCTTATACTGTACACTAGAGCTGGATGTGGAGGCTGCTGTTATACTGGGGTTACATGTTCTTATACTGTACACTAGAGCTGGATGTGGAGGCTGCTGTTATACTGGGGTTACATGTTCTTATACTGTACACTAGAGCTGGATGTGGAGGCTGCTGTTATACTGGGGTTACATGTTCTTATACTGTACACTAGAGCTGGATGTGGAGGCTGCTGTTATACTGGGGTTACATGTTCTTATACTGTACACTAGAGCTGGATGTGGAGGCTGCTGTTATACTGGGGTTACATGTTCTTATACTGTACACTAGAGCTGGATGTGGGGGCTGCTGTTATACTGGGGTTACATGTTCTTATACTGTATACTAGAGCTGGATGTGGGGGCTGCTGTTATACTGGGGTTACATGTTCTTATACTGTATACTAGAGCTGGATGTGGAGGCTGCTGTTATACTGGGGTTACATGTTCTTATACTGTACACTAGAGCTGGATGTGGGGGCTGCTGTTATACTGAGGTTACATGTTCTTATACTGTACACTAGAGCTGGATGTGGGGGCTGCTGTTATACTGGGGTTACATGTTCTTATACTGTACACTAGAGCTGGATGTGGGGGCTGCTGTTATACTGGGGTTACATGTTCTTATACTGTACACTAGAGCTGGATGTGGAGGCTGCTGTTATACTGGGGTTACATGTTCTTATACTGTACACTAGAGCTGGATGTGGAGGCTGCTGTTATACCGGGGTTACATGTTCTTATACTGTATACTAGAGCTGGATGTGGAGGCTGCTGTTATACTGGGGTTACATGTTCTTATACTGTACACTAGAGCTGGATGTGGAGGCTGCTGTTATACTGGGGTTACATGTTCTTATACTGTATACTAGAGCTGGATGTGGGGGCTGCTGTTATACTGGGGTTACATGTTCTTATACTGTATACTAGAGCTGGATGTGGGGGCTGCTGTTATACTGGGGTTACATGTTCTTATACTGTACACTAGAGCTGGATGTGGGGGCTGCTGTTATACTGGGGTTACATGTTCTTATACTGTACACTAGAGCTGGATGTGGGGGCTGCTGTTATACTGGGGTTACATGTTCTTATACTGTACACTAGAGCTGGATGTGGGGGCTGCTGTTATACTGGGGTTACATGTTCTTATACTGTATACTAGAGCTGGATGTGGGGGCTGCTGTTATACTGGGGTTACATGTTCTTATACTGTATACTAGAGCTGGATGTGGGGGCTGCTGTTATACTGGGGTTACACGTTCTTATACTGTATACTAGAGCTGGATGTGGAGGCTGCTGTTATACTGGGGTTACATGTTCTTATACTGTATACTAGAGCTGGATGTGGGGGCTGCTGTTATACTGGGGTTACATGTTCTTATACTGTACACTAGAGCTGGATGTGGGGGCTGCTGTTATACTGGGGTTACATGTTCTTATACTGTATACTAGAGCTGGATGTGGGGGCTGCTGTTATACTGAGGTTACATGTTCTTATACTGTACACTAGAGCTGGATGTGGAGGCTGCTGTTATACTGGGGTTACATGTTCTTATACTGTATACTAGAGCTGGATGTGGAGGCTGCTGTTATACTGGGGTTACATGTTCTTATACTGTATACTAGAGCTGGATGTGGAGGCTGCTGTTATACTGGGGTTACATGTTCTTATACTGTACACTAGAGCTGGATGTGGAGGCTGCTGTTATACTGGGGTTACATGTTCTTATACTGTATACTAGAGCTGGATGTGGAGGCTGCTGTTATACTGGGGTTACATGTTCTTATACTGTATACTAGAGCTGGATGTGGAGGCTGCTGTTATACTGGGGTTACATGTTTTTATACTGTATACTAGAGCTGGATGTGGGGGCTGCTGTTATACTGGGGTTACATGTTATTATACTGTACACTAGAGCTGGATGTGGGGGCTGTTGTTATACTGGGGTTACATGTTCTTATACTGTACACTAGAGCTGGATGTGGGGGCTGCTGTTATACTGGGGTTACATGTTCTTATACTGTATACTAGAGCTGGATGTGGAGGCTGCTGTTATACTGGGGTTACATGTTCTTATACTGTACACTAGAGCTGGATGTGGAGGCTGCTGTTATACTGGGGTTACATGTTCTTATACTGTACACTAGAGCTGGATGTGGAGGCCGCTGTTATACTGGGGTTACATGTTCTTATACTGTACACTAGAGCTGGATGTGGAGGCTGCTGTTATACTGGGGTTACATGTTCTTATACTGTACACTAGAGCTGGATGTGGAGTCTGCTGTTATACTGGGGTTACATGTTCTTATACTGTACACTAGAGCTGGATGTGGAGGCTGCTGTTATACTGGGGTTACATGTTCTTATACTGTACACTTGAGCTGGATGTGGAGGCTGCTGTTATACTGGGGTTACATGTTCTTATACTGTATACTAGAGCTGGATGTGGGGGCTGCTGTTATACTGGGGTTACATGTTCTTATACTGTACACTAGAGCTGGATGTGGAGGCTGCTGTTATACTGGGGTTACATGTTCTTATACTGTATACTAGAGCTGGATGTGGAGGCTGCTGTTATACTGGGGTTACATGTTCTTATACTGTATACTAGAGCTGGATGTGGGGGCTGCTGTTATACTGGGGTTACATGTTCTTATACTGTATACTAGAGCTGGATGTGGAGGCTTCTGTTATACTGGGGTTACATGTTCTTATACTGTATACTAGAGCTGGATGTGGGGGCTGCTGTTATACTGGGGTTACATGTTCTTATACTGTACACTAGAGCTGGATGTGGAGGCTTCTGTTATACTGGGGTTACATGTTCTTATACTGTATACTAGAGCTGGATGTGGAGGCTGCTGTTATACTGGGGTTACATGTTCTTATACTGTATACTAGAGCTGGATGTGGGGGCTGCTGTTATACTGGGGTTACATGTTCTTATACTGTACACTAGAGCTGGATGTGGAGGCTGCTGTTATACTGGGGTTACATGTTCTTATACTGTACACTAGAGCTGGATGTGGAGGCTGCTGTTATACTGGGGTTACATGTTCTTATACTGTACACTAGAGCTGGATGTGGGGGCTGCTGTTATACTGGGGTTACATGTTCTTATACTGTACACTAGAGCTGGATGTGGAGGCTTCTGTTATACTGGGGTTACATGTTCTTATACTGTATACTAGAGCTGGATGTGGAGGTTGCTGTTATACTGGGGTTACATGTTCTTATACTGTATACTAGAGCTGGATGTGGAGGCTGCTGTTATACTGGGGTTACATGTTCTTATACTGTACACTAGAGCTGGATGTGGGGGCTGCTGTTATACTGGGGTTACATGTTCTTATACTGTACACTAGAGCTGGATGTGGAGGCTGCTGTTATACTGGGGTTACATGTTCTTATACTGTATACTAGAGCTGGATGTGGGGGCTGCTGTTATACTGGGGTTACATGTTCTTATACTGTATACTAGAGCTGGATGTGGGGGCTGCTGTTATACTGGGGTTACACGTTCTTATACTGTATACTAGAGCTGGATGTGGAGGCTGCTGTTATACTGGGGTTACATGTTCTTATACTGTATACTAGAGCTGGATGTGGAGGCTGCTGTTATACTGGGGTTACATGTTCTTATACTGTACACTAGAGCTGGATGTGGAGGCTGCTGTTATACTGGGGTTACATGTTCTTATACTGTATACTAGAGCTGGATGTGGAGGCTGCTGTTATACTGGGGTTACATGTTCTTATACTGTACACTAGAGCTGGATGTGGAGGCTGCTGTTATACTGGGGTTACATGTTCTTATACTGTACACTAGAGCTGGATGTGGGGGCTGCTGTTATACTGGGGTTACATGTTCTTATACTGTACACTAGAGCTGGATGTGGAGGCTGCTGTTATACTGGGGTTACATGTTCTTATACTGTACACTAGAGCTGGATGTGGAGGCTGCTGTTATACTGGGGTTACATGTTCTTATACTGTATACTAGAGCTGGATGTGGGGGCTGCTGTTATACTGGGGTTACATGTTCTTATACTGTATACTAGAGCTGGATGTGGGGGCTGCTGTTATACTGGGGTTACATGTTCTTATACTGTACACTAGAGCTGGATGTGGAGGCTGCTGTTATACTGGGGTTACATGTTCTTATACTGTACACTAGAGCTGGATGTGGAGGCTGCTGTTATACTGGGGTTACATGTTCTTATACTGTACACTAGAGCTGGATGTGGAGGCTGCTGTTATACTGGGGTTACATGTTCTTATACTGTACACTAGAGCTGGATGTGGGGGCTGCTGTTATACTGGGGTTACATGTTCTTATACTGTACACTAGAGCTGGATGTGGGGGCTGCTGTTATACTGGGGTTACATGTTCTTATACTGTACACTAGAGCTGGATGTGGGGGCTGCTGTTATACTGGGGTTACATGTTCTTATACTGTATACTAGAGCTGGATGTGGAGGCTGCTGTTATACTGGGGTTACATGTTCTTATACTGTACACTAGAGCTGGATGTGGAGGCTGCTGTTATACTGGGGTTACATGTTCTTATACTGTATACTAGAGCTGGATGTGGGGGCTGCTGTTATACTGGGGTTACAGGTTCTTATACTGTACACTAGAGCTGGATGTGGAGGCTGCTGTTATACTGGGGTTACATGTTCTTATACTGTATACTAGAGCTGGATGTGGAGGCTGCTGTTATACTGGGGTTACATGTTCTTATACTGTATACTAGAGCTGGATGTGGAGGCTGCTGTTATACTGGGGTTACATGTTCTTATACTGTATACTAGAGCTGGATGTGGAGGCTGCTGTTATACTGGGGTTACATGTTCTTATACTGTACACTAGAGCTGGATGTGGAGGCTGCTGTTATACTGGGGTTACATGTTCTTATACTGTACACTAGAGCTGGATGTGGGGGCTGCTGTTATACTGGGGTTACATGTTCTTATACTGTACACTAGAGCTGGATGTGGAGGCTGCTGTTATACTGGGGTTACATGTTCTTATACTGTACACTAGAGCTGGATGTGGAGGCTGCTGTTATACTGGGGTTACATGTTATTATACTGTATACTAGAGCTGGATGTGGGGGCTGCTGTTATACTGGGGTTACATGTTCTTATACTGTACACTAGAGCTGGATGTGGAGGCTGCTGTTATACTGGGGTTACATGTTCTTATACTGTATACTAGAGCTGGATGTGGAGGCTGCTGTTATACTGGGGTTACATGTTCTTATACTGTATACTAGAGCTGGATGTGGAGGCTGCTGTTATACTGGGGTTACATGTTCTTATACTGTATACTAGAGCTGGATGTGGAGGCTGTTATACTGGGGTTACATGTTATTATACTGTATACTAGAGCTGGATGTGGAGGCCGCTGTTATACTGGGGTTACATGTTCTTATACTGTACACTAGAGCTGGATGTGGGGGCTGCTGTTATACTGGGGTTACATGTTCTTATACTGTATACTAGAGCTGGATGTGGGGGCTGCTGTTATACTGGGGTTACATGTTCTTATACTGTACACTAGAGCTGGATGTGGAGGCTGCTGTTATACTGGGGTTACATGTTATTATACTGTACACTAGAGCTGGATGTGGAGGCTGCTGTTATACTGAGGTTACATGTTCTTATACTGTACACTAGATCTAGATGTGGGGGCTGCTGTTATACTGGGGTTACATGTTCTTATACTGTACACTAGAGCTGGATGTGGAGGCTGCTGTTATACTGGGGTTACATGTTCTTATACTGTACACTAGAGCTAGATGTGGGGGCTGCTGTTATACTGGGGTTACATGTTCTTATACTGTACACTAGAGCTGGATGTGGAGGCTGCTGTTATACTGGGGTTACATGTTCTTATACTGTACACTAGAGCTAGATGTGGGGGCTGCTGTTATACTGGGGTTACATGTTCTTATACTGTACACTAGAGCTGGATGTGGAGGCTGCTGTTATACTGGGGTTACATGTTCTTATACTGTATACTAGAGCTGGATGTGGAGGCTGCTGTTATACTGGGGTTACATGTTCTTATACTGTACACTAGAGCTGGATGTGGGGGCTGCTGTTATACTGGGGTTACATGTTCTTATACTGTATACTAGAGCTGGATGTGGAGGCTGCTGTTATACTGGGGTTACATGTTCTTATACTGTATACTAGAGCTGGATGTGGGGGCTGCTGTTATACTGGGGTTACATGTTCTTATACTGTACACTAGAGCTGGATGTGGGGGCTGCTGTTATACTGGGGTTACATGTTCTTATACTGTACACTAGAGCTGGATGTGGAGGCTGCTGTTATACTGGGGTTACATGTTCTTATACTGTACACTAGAGCTGGATGTGGAGGCTGCTGTTATACTGGGGTTACATGTTCTTATACTGTATACTAGAGCTGGATGTGGAGGCTGCTGTTATACTGGGGTTACATGTTCTTATACTGTACACTAGAGCTGGATGTGGAGGCTGCTGTTATACTGGGGTTACATGTTCTTATACTGTACACTAGAGCTGGATGTGGAGGCTGCTGTTATACTGGGGTTACATGTTATTATACTGTACACTAGAGCTGGATGTGGGGGCTGCTGTTATACTGGGGTTACATGTTCTTATACTGTACACTAGAGCTGGATGTGGGGGCTGCTGTTATACTGGGGTTACATGTTCTTATACTGTATACTAGAGCTGGATGTGGAGGCGGCTGTTATACTGGGGTTACATGTTCTTATACTGTACACTAGAGCTGGATGTGGAGGCTGCTGTTATACTGGGGTTACATGTTCTTATACTGTATACTAGAGCTGGATGTGGGGGCTGCTGTTATACTGGGGTTACATGTTCTTATACTGTATACTAGAGCTGGATGTGGAGGCTGCTGTTATACTGGGGTTACATGTTCTTATACTGTACACTAGAGCTGGGTGTGGGGCTGCTGTTATACTGGGGTTACATGTTCTTATACTGTACACTAGAGCTGGATGTGGAGGCTGCTGTTATACTGGGGTTACATGTTCTTATACTGTATACTAGAGCTGGATGTGGAGGCTGCTGTTATACTGGGGTTACATGTTCTTATACTGTACACTAGAGCTGGATGTGGAGGCTTCTGTTATACTGGGGTTACATGTTCTTATACTGTATACTAGAGCTGGATGTGGGGGCTGCTGTTATACTGGGGTTACATGTTCTTATACTGTACACTAGAGCTGGATGTGGAGGCTGCTGTTATACTGGGGTTACATGTTCTTATACTGTATACTAGAGCTGGATGTGGGGGCTGCTGTTATACTGGGGTTACATGTTCTTATACTGTACACTAGAGCTGGATGTGGGGGCTGCTGTTATACTGGGGTTACATGTTCTTATACTGTACACTAGAGCTGGATGTGGAGGCTGCTGTTATACTGGGGTTACATGTTCTTATACTGTACACTAGATCTAGATGTGGGGGCTGCTGTTATACTGGGGTTACATGTTCTTATACTGTACACTAGAGCTGGATGTGGAGGCTGCTGTTATACTGGGGTTACATGTTATTATACTGTACACTAGAGCTGGATGTGGAGGCTGCTGTTATACTGAGGTTACATGTTCTTATACTGTACACTAGATCTAGATGTGGGGGCTGCTGTTATACTGGGGTTACATGTTCTTATACTGTACACTAGAGCTGGATGTGGAGGCTGCTGTTATACTGGGGTTACATGTTCTTATACTGTACACTAGAGCTAGATGTGGGGGCTGCTGTTATACTGGGGTTACATGTTCTTATACTGTACACTAGAGCTGGATGTGGAGGCTGCTGTTATACTGGGGTTACATGTTCTTATACTGTATACTAGAGCTGGATGTGGAGGCTGCTGTTATACTGGGGTTACATGTTCTTATACTGTACACTAGAGCTGGATGTGGGGGCTGCTGTTATACTGGGGTTACATGTTCTTATACTGTATACTAGAGCTGGATGTGGAGGCTGCTGTTATACTGGGGTTACATGTTCTTATACTGTATACTAGAGCTGGATGTGGGGGCTGCTGTTATACTGGGGTTACATGTTCTTATACTGTACACTAGAGCTGGATGTGGGGGCTGCTGTTATACTGGGGTTACATGTTCTTATACTGTACACTAGAGCTGGATGTGGAGGCTGCTGTTATACTGGGGTTACATGTTCTTATACTGTACACTAGAGCTGGATGTGGAGGCTGCTGTTATACTGGGGTTACATGTTCTTATACTGTATACTAGAGCTGGATGTGGAGGCTGCTGTTATACTGGGGTTACATGTTCTTATACTGTACACTAGAGCTGGATGTGGAGGCTGCTGTTATACTGGGGTTACATGTTCTTATACTGTACACTAGAGCTGGATGTGGAGGCTGCTGTTATACTGGGGTTACATGTTATTATACTGTACACTAGAGCTGGATGTGGGGGCTGCTGTTATACTGGGGTTACATGTTCTTATACTGTACACTAGAGCTGGATGTGGGGGCTGCTGTTATACTGGGGTTACATGTTCTTATACTGTATACTAGAGCTGGATGTGGAGGCGGCTGTTATACTGGGGTTACATGTTCTTATACTGTACACTAGAGCTGGATGTGGAGGCTGCTGTTATACTGGGGTTACATGTTCTTATACTGTATACTAGAGCTGGATGTGGAGGCTGCTGTTATACTGGGGTTACATGTTCTTATACTGTACACTAGAGCTGGATGTGGAGGCTTCTGTTATACTGGGGTTACATGTTCTTATACTGTATACTAGAGCTGGATGTGGGGGCTGCTGTTATACTGGGGTTACATGTTCTTATACTGTACACTAGAGCTGGATGTGGAGGCTGCTGTTATACTGGGGTTACATGTTCTTATACTGTATACTAGAGCTGGATGTGGAGGCTGCTGTTATACTGGGGTTACATGTTCTTATACTGTATACTAGAGCTGGATGTGGGGGCTGCTGTTATACTGGGGTTACGTGTTCTTATACTGTACACTAGAGCTGGATGTGGGGGCTGCTGTTATACTGGGGTTACGTGTTCTTATACTGTACACTAGAGCTGGATGTGGAGGCTGCTGTTATACTGGGGTTACATGTTATTATACTGTACACTAGAGCTGGATGTGGAGGCTGCTGTTATACTGGGGTTACATGTTCTTATACTGTACACTAGAGCTGGATGTGGAGGCTGCTGTTATACTGGGGTTACATGTTCTTATACTGTACACTAGAGCTGGATGTGGGGGCTGCTGTTATACTGGGGTTACATGTTCTTATACTGTACACTAGAGCTGGATGTGGGGGCTGCTGTTATACTGGGGTTACATGTTCTTATACTGTATACTAGAGCTGGATGTGGGGGCTGCTGTTATACTGGGGTTACATGTTCTTATACTGTATACTAGAGCTGGATGTGGGGGCTGCTGTTATACTGAGGTTACATGTTCTTATACTGTATACTAGAGCTGGATGTGGAGGCTGCTGTTATACTGGGGTTACATGTTCTTATACTGTATACTAGAGCTGGATGTGGAGGCTGCTGTTATACTGGGGTTACATGTTCTTATACTGTACACTAGAGCTGGATGTGGGGGCTGCTGTTATACTGGGGTTACATGTTCTTATACTGTATACTAGAGCTGGATGTGGGGGCTGCTGTTATACTGGGGTTACATGTTCTTATACTGTACACTAGAGCTGGATGTGGAGGCTGCTGTTATACTGGGGTTACATGTTCTTATACTGTACACTAGAGCTGGATGTGGAGGCTGCTGTTATACTGGGGTTACATGTTCTTATACTGTACACTAGAGCTGGATGTGGAGGCTGCTGTTATACTGGGGTTACATGTTCTTATACTGTACACTAGAGCTGGATGTGGAGGCTGCTGTTATACTGGGGTTACATGTTCTTATACTGTATACTAGAGCTGGATGTGGAGGCTGCTGTTATACTGGGGTTACATGTTCTTATACTGTACACTAGAGCTGGATGTGGAGGCTGCTGTTATACTGGGGTTACATGTTCTTATACTGTATACTAGAGCTGGATGTGGAGGCTGCTGTTATACTGGGGTTACATGTTCTTATACTGTACACTAGAGCTGGATGTGGGGGCTGCTGTTATACTGGGGTTACATGTTCTTATACTGTACACTAGAGCTGGATGTGGGGGCTGCTGTTATACTGGGGTTACATGTTCTTATACTGTACACTAGAGCTGGATGTGGAGGCTGCTGTTATACTGGGGTTACATGTTCTTATACTGTACACTAGAGCTGGATGTGGAGGCTGCTGTTATACTGGGGTTACATGTTCTTATACTGTACACTAGAGCTGGATGTGGGGGCTGCTGTTATACTGGGGTTACATGTTCTTATACTGTACACTAGAGCTGGATGTGGAGGCTGCTGTTATACTGGGGTTACATGTTCTTATACTGTACACTAGAGCTGGATGTGGAGGCTGCTGTTATACTGAGGTTACATGTTCTTATACTGTATACTAGAGCTGGATGTGGAGGCTGCTGTTATACTGGGGTTACATGTTCTTATACTGTATACTAGAGCTGGATGTGGGGGCTGCTGTTATACTGGGGTTACATGTTCTTATACTGTACACTAGAGCTGGATGTGGGGGCTGCTGTTATACTGGGGTTACATGTTCTTATACTGTATACTAGAGCTGGATGTGGGGGCTGCTGTTATACTGGGGTTACATGTTCTTATACTGTACACTAGAGCTGGATGTGGAGGCTGCTGTTATACTGGGGTTACATGTTCTTATACTGTATACTAGAGCTGGATGTGGAGGCTGCTGTTATACTGGGGTTACATGTTCTTATACTGTATACTAGAGCTGGATGTGGAGGCTGCTGTTATACTGGGGTTACATGTTCTTATACTGTACACTAGAGCTGGATGTGGAGGCTGCTGTTATACTGGGGTTACATGTTCTTATACTGTATACTAGAGCTGGATGTGGAGGCTGCTGTTATACTGGGGTTACATGTTCTTATACTGTATACTAGAGCTGGATGTGGGGGCTGCTGTTATACTTGGGTTACATGTTCTTATACTGTATACTAGAGCTGGATGTGGAGGCTGCTGTTATACTGGGGTTACATGTTCTTATACTGTATACTAGAGCTGGATGTGGAGGCTGCTGTTATACTGGGGTTACATGTTCTTATACTGTACACTAGAGCTGGATGTGGGGGCTGCTGTTATACTGGGGTTACATGTTCTTATACTGTACACTAGAGCTGGATGTGGGGGCTGCTGTTATACTGGGGTTACATGTTATACTGTATACTAGAGCTGGATGTGGAGGCTGCTGTTATACTGGGGTTACATGTTCTTATACTGTACACTAGAGCTGGATGTGGGGGCTGCTGTTATACTGGGGTTACATGTTATTATACTGTACACTAGAGCTGGATGTGGAGGCTGCTGTTATACTGAGGTTACATGTTCTTATACTGTATACTAGAGCTGGATGTGGAGGCTGCTGTTATACTGGGGTTACATGTTCTTATACTGTATACTAGAGCTGGATGTGGAGGCTGCTGTTATACTGGGGTTACATGTTCTTATACTGTATACTAGAGCTGGATGTGGGGGCTGCTGTTATACTGGGGTTACATGTTCTTATACTGTACACTAGAGCTGGATGTGGGGGCTGCTGTTATACTGGGGTTACATGTTCTTATACTGTACACTAGAGCTGGATGTGGAGGCTGCTGTTATACTGGGGTTACATGTTCTTATACTGTATACTAGAGCTGGATGTGGAGGCTGCTGTTATACTGGGGTTACATGTTCTTATACTGTATACTAGAGCTGGATGTGGAGGCTGCTGTTATACTGGGGTTACATGTTCTTATACTGTACACTAGAGCTGGATGTGGAGGCTGCTGTTATACTGCGGTTACATGTTCTTATACTGTATACTAGAGCTGGATGTGGAGGCTGCTGTTATACTGGGGTTACATGTTCTTATACTGTACACTAGAGCTGGATGTGGAGGCTGCTGTTATACTGGGGTTACATGTTCTTATTCTGTATACTAGAGCTGGATGTGGAGGCGGCTGTTATACTGGGGTTACATGTTCTTATACTGTACACTAGAGCTGGATGTGGAGGCTGCTGTTATACTGGGGTTACATGTTCTTATACTGTATACTAGAGCTGGATGTGGAGGCTGCTGTTATACTGGGGTTACATGTTCTTATACTGTACACTAGAGCTGGATGTGGAGGCTTCTGTTATACTGGGGTTACCTGTTCTTATACTGTATACTAGAGCTGGATGTGGGGGCTGCTGTTATACTGGGGTTACATGTTCTTATACTGTACACTAGAGCTGGATGTGGAGGCTGCTGTTATACTGGGGTTACATGTTCTTATACTGTATACTAGAGCTGGATGTGGGGGCTGCTGTTATACTGGGGTTACATGTTCTTATACTGTACACTAGAGCTGGATGTGGAGGCTGCTGTTATACTGGGGTTACATGTTATTATACTGTACACTAGAGCTGGATGTGGAGGCTGCTGTTATACTGGGGTTACATGTTCTTATACTGTACACTAGAGCTGGATGTGGAGGCTGCTGTTATACTGGGGTTACATGTTCTTATACTGTACACTAGAGCTGGATGTGGGGGCTGCTGTTATACTGGGGTTACATGTTCTTATACTGTACACTAGAGCTGGATGTGGAGGCTGCTGTTATACTGGGGTTACATGTTCTTATACTGTATACTAGAGCTGGATGTGGAGGCTGCTGTTATACTGGGGTTACATGTTATACTGTATACTAGAGCTGGATGTGGAGGCTGCTGTTATACTGGGGTTATATGTTCTTATACTGTACACTAGAGCTGGATGTGGGGGCTGCTGTTATACTGGGGTTACATGTTCTTATACTGTATACTAGAGCTGGATGTGGGGGCTGCTGTTATACTGGGGTTACATGTTCTTATACTGTATACTAGAGCTGGATGTGGGGGCTGCTGTTATACTGAGGTTACATGTTCTTATACTGTATACTAGAGCTGGATGTGGAGGCTGCTGTTATACTGGGGTTACATGTTCTTATACTGTATACTAGAGCTGGATGTGGAGGCTGCTGTTATACTGGGGTTACATGTTCTTATACTGTACACTAGAGCTGGATGTGGGGGCTGCTGTTATACTGGGGTTACATGTTCTTATACTGTATACTAGAGCTGGATGTGGGGGCTGCTGTTATACTGGGGTTACATGTTCTTATACTGTACACTAGAGCTGGATGTGGAGGCTGCTGTTATACTGGGGTTACATGTTCTTATACTGTACACTAGAGCTGGATGTGGAGGCTGCTGTTATACTGGGGTTACATGTTCTTATACTGTACACTAGAGCTGGATGTGGAGGCTGCTGTTATACTGGGGTTACATGTTCTTATACTGTACACTAGAGCTGGATGTGGAGGCTGCTGTTATACTGGGGTTACATGTTCTTATACTGTATACTAGAGCTGGATGTGGAGGCTGCTGTTATACTGGGGTTACATGTTCTTATACTGTACACTAGAGCTGGATGTGGAGGCTGCTGTTATACTGGGGTTACATGTTCTTATACTGTATACTAGAGCTGGATGTGGAGGCGGCTGTTATACTGGGGTTACATGTTCTTATACTGTACACTAGAGCTGGATGTGGGGGCTGCTGTTATACTGGGGTTACATGTTCTTATACTGTACACTAGAGCTGGATGTGGAGGCTGCTGTTATACTGGGGTTACATGTTCTTATACTGTATACTAGAGCTGGATGTGGGGGCTGCTGTTATACTGGGGTTACATGTTCTTATACTGTACACTAGAGCTGGATGTGGGGGCTGCTGTTATACTGGGGTTACATGTTCTTATACTGTATACTAGAGCTGGATGTGGAGGCTGCTGTTATACTGGAGTTACATGTTCTTATACTGTATACTAGAGCTGGATGTGGGGGCTGCTGTTATACTGGGGTTACATGTTCTTATACTGTACACTAGAGCTGGATGTGGAGGCTGCTGTTATACTGGGGTTACATGTTCTTATACTGTACACTAGAGCTGGATGTGGAGGCTGCTGTTATACTGGGGTTACATGTTCTTATACTGTACACTAGAGCTGGATGTGGGGGCTGCTGTTATACTGAGGTTACATGTTCTTATACTGTACACTAGAGCTGGATGTGGAGGCTGCTGTTATACTGGGGTTACATGTTCTTATACTGTATACTATAGCTGGATGTGGAGGCTGCTGTTATACTGGGGTTACATGTTCTTATACTGTATACTAGAGCTGGATGTGGAGGCTGCTGTTATACTTGGGTTACATGTTCTTATACTGTACACTAGAGCTGGATGTGGGGGCTGCTGTTATACTGGGGTTACATGTTCTTATACTGTACACTAGAGCTGGATGTGGAGGCTGCTGTTATACTGGGGTTACATGTTCTTATACTGTACACTAGAGCTGGATGTGGAGGCTGCTGTTATACTGAGGTTACATGTTCTTATACTGTATACTAGAGCTGGATGTGGAGGCTGCTGTTATACTGGGGTTACATGTTCTTATACTGTATACTAGAGCTGGATGTGGGGGCTGCTGTTATACTGGGGTTACATGTTCTTATACTGTACACTAGAGCTGGATGTGGAGGCTGCTGTTATACTGGGGTTACATGTTCTTATACTGTACACTAGAGCTGGATGTGGGGGCTGCTGTTATACTGGAGTTACATGTTCTTATACTGTATACTAGAGCTGGATGTGGGGGCTGCTGTTATACTGGGGTTACATGTTCTTATACTGTACACTAGAGCTGGATGTGGAGGCTGCTGTTATACTGGGGTTACATGTTCTTATACTGTACACTAGAGCTGGATGTGGAGACTGCTGTTATACTGGGGTTACATGTTCTTATACTGTATACTAGAGCTGGATGTGGAGGCTGCTGTTATACTGGGGTTACATGTTCTTATACTGTATACTAGAGCTGGATGTGGGGGCTGCTGTTATACTGGGGTTACATGTTCTTATACTGTACACTAGAGCTGGATGTGGAGGCTGCTGTTATACTGGGGTTACATGTTATTATACTGTATACTAGAGCTGGATGTGGGGGCTGCTGTTATACTGGGGTTACATGTTCTTATACTGTATACTAGAGCTGGATGTGGGGGCTGCTGTTATACTGGGGTTACATGTTCTTATACTGTATACTAGAGCTGGATGTGGAGGCTGCTGTTATACTGGGGTTACATGTTCTTATACTGTATACTAGAGCTGGATGTGGGGGATGTGGGGGCTGCTGTTATACTGGGGTTACATGTTCTTATACTGTATACTAGAGCTGGATGTGGAGGCTGCTGTTATACTGGGGTTACATGTTCTTATACTGTACACTAGAGCTGGATGTGGGGGCTGCTGTTATACTGGGGTTACATGTTCTTATACTGTATACTAGAGCTGGATGTGGGGGCTGCTGTTATACTGGGGTTACATGTTCTTATACTGTACACTAGAGCTGGATGTGGGGGCTGCTGTTATACTGGGGTTACATGTTCTTATACTGTATACTAGAGCTGGATGTGGAGGCTGCTGTTATACTGGGGTTACATGTTCTTATACTGTACACTAGAGCTGGATGTGGAGGCTGCTGTTATACTGGGGTTACCTGTTCTTATACTGTATACTAGAGCTGGATGTGGGGGCTGCTGTTATACTGGGGTTACATGTTCTTATACTGTATACTAGAGCTGGGTGTTGAGGCTGCTGTTATACTGGGGTTACATGTTCTTATACTGTATACTAGAGCTGGATGTGGAGGCTGCTGTTATACTGGGGTTACATGTTCTTATACTGTATACTAGAGCTGGATGTGGAGGCTGCTGTTATACTGGGGTTACATGTTCTTATACTGTACACTAGAGCTGGATGTGGAGGCTGCTGTTATACTGGGGTTACATGTTCTTATACTGTACACTAGAGCTGGATGTGGGGGCTGCTGTTATACTGGGGTTACATGTTCTTATACTGTATACTATAGCTGGATGTGGAGGCTGCTGTTATACTGGGGTTACATGTTCTTATACTGTACACTAGAGCTGGATGTGGGGGCTGCTGTTATACTGGGGTTACATGTTCTTATACTGTACACTAGAGCTGGATGTGGAGGCTGCTGTTATACTGGGGTTACATGTTCTTATACTGTACACTAGAGCTGGATGTGGGGGCTGCTGTTATACTGGGGTTACATGTTCTGATACTGTATACTAGAGCTGGATGTGGAGGCTGCTGTTATACTGGGGTTACATGTTCTTATACTGTACACTAGAGCTGGATGTGGAGGCTGCTGTTATACTGGGGTTACATGTTCTTATACTGTACACTAGAGCTGGATGTGGGGGCTGCTGTTATACTGGGGTTACATGTTCTTATACTGTACACTAGAGCTGGATGTGGAGGCTGCTGTTATACTGGGGTTACATGTTCTTATACTGTACACAAGAGCTGGATGTGGGGGCTGCTGTTATACTGGGGTTACATGTTCTTATACTGTATACTAGAGCTGGATGTGGGGGCTGCTGTTATACTGGGGTTACATGTTCTTATACTGTACACTAGAGCTGGATGTGGAGGCTGCTGTTATACTGGGGTTACATGTTCTTATACTGTACACTAGAGCTGGATGTGGGGGCTGCTGTTATACTGGGGTTACATGTTCTTATACTGTATACTAGAGCTGGATGTGGAGGCTGCTGTTATACTGGGGTTACATGTTCTTATACTGTACACTAGAGCTGGATGTGGAGGCTGCTGTTATACTGGGGTTACATGTTCTTATACTGTACACTAGAGCTGGATGTGGAGGCTGCTGTTATACTGGGGTTACCTGTTCTTATACTGTACACTAGAGCTGGATGTGGAGGCTGCTGTTATACTGGGGTTACATGTTCTTATACTGTACACTAGAGCTGGATGTGGAGGCTGCTGTTATACTGGGGTTACATGTTCTTATACTGTACACTAGAGCTGGATGTGGAGGCTGCTGTTATACTGGGGTTACCTGTTCTTATACTGTACACTAGAGCTGGATGTGGAGGCTGCTGTTATACTGGGGTTACCTGTTCTTATACTGTATACTAGAGCTGGATGTGGGGGCTGCTGTTATACTGGGGTTACATGTTCTTATACTGTATACTAGAGCTGGGTGTTGAGGCTGCTGTTATACTGGGGTTACATGTTCTTATACTGTATACTAGAGCTGGATGTGGAGGCTGCTGTTATACTGGGGTTACATGTTCTTATACTGTATACTAGAGCTGGATGTGGAGGCTGCTGTTATACTGGGGTTACATGTTCTTATACTGTACACTAGAGCTGGATGTGGAGGCTGCTGTTATACTGGGGTTACATGGTCTTATACTGTACACTAGAGCTGGATGTGGGGGCTGCTGTTATACTGGGGTTACATGTTCTTATACTGTATACTAGAGCTGGATGTGGAGGCTGCTGTTATACTGGGGTTACATGTTCTTATACTGTATACTAGAGCTGGATGTGGAGGCTGCTGTTATACTGGGGTTACATGTTCTTATACTGTATACTATAGCTGGATGTGGAGGCTGCTGTTATACTGGGGTTACATGTTCTTATACTGTACACTAGAGCTGGATGTGGGGGCTGCTGTTATACTGGGGTTACATGTTCTTATACTGTACACTAGAGCTGGATGTGGAGGCTGCTGTTATACTGGGGTTACATGTTCTTATACTGTACACTAGAGCTGGATGTGGGGGCTGCTGTTATACTGGGGTTACATGTTCTGATACTGTATACTAGAGCTGGATGTGGAGGCTGCTGTTATACTGGGGTTACATGTTCTTATACTGTACACTAGAGCTGGATGTGGAGGCTGCTGTTATACTGGGGTTACATGTTCTTATACTGTACACTAGAGCTGGATGTGGGGGCTGCTGTTATACTGGGGTTACATGTTCTTATACTGTATACTAGAGCTGGATGTGGGGGCTGCTGTTATACTGGGGTTACATGTTCTTATACTGTACACTAGAGCTGGATGTGGAGGCTGCTGTTATACTGGGGTTACATGTTCTTATACTGTACACTAGAGCTGGATGTGGAGGCTGCTGTTATACTGGGGTTACCTGTTCTTATACTGTACACTAGAGCTGGATGTGGAGGCTGCTGTTATACTGGGGTTACCTGTTCTTATACTGTATACTAGAGCTGGATGTGGGGGCTGCTGTTATACTGGGGTTACATGTTCTTATACTGTATACTAGAGCTGGGTGTTGAGGCTGCTGTTATACTGGGGTTACATGTTCTTATACTGTATACTAGAGCTGGATGTGGAGGCTGCTGTTATACTGGGGTTACATGTTCTTATACTGTATACTAGAGCTGGATGTGGAGGCTGCTGTTATACTGGGGTTACATGTTCTTATACTGTACACTAGAGCTGGATGTGGAGGCTGCTGTTATACTGGGGTTACATGGTCTTATACTGTACACTAGAGCTGGATGTGGGGGCTGCTGTTATACTGGGGTTACATGTTCTTATACTGTATACTATAGCTGGATGTGGAGGCTGCTGTTATACTGGGGTTACATGTTCTTATACTGTACACTAGAGCTGGATGTGGGGGCTGCTGTTATACTGGGGTTACATGTTCTTATACTGTACACTAGAGCTGGATGTGGAGGCTGCTGTTATACTGGGGTTACATGTTCTTATACTGTACACTAGAGCTGGATGTGGGGGCTGCTGTTATACTGGGGTTACATGTTCTGATACTGTATACTAGAGCTGGATGTGGGGGCTGCTGTTATACTGGGGTTACATGTTCTTATACTGTACACTAGAGCTGGATGTGGGGGCTGCTGTTATACTGGGGTTACATGTTCTTATACTGTACACTAGAGCTGGATGTGGAGGCTGCTGTTATACTGGGGTTACATGTTCTTATACTGTACACTAGAGCTGGATGTGGGGGCTGCTGTTATACTGGGGTTACATGTTCTTATACTGTATACTAGAGCTGGATGTGGGGGCTGCTGTTATACTGGGGTTACATGTTCTTATACTGTACACTAGAGCTGGATGTGGAGGCTGCTGTTATACTGGGGTTACATGTTCTTATACTGTACACTAGAGCTGGATGTGGGGGCTGCTGTTATACTGGGGTTACATGTTCTTATACTGTATACTAGAGCTGGATGTGGGGGCTGCTGTTATACTGGGGTTACATGTTCTTATACTGTATACTAGAGCTGGATGTGGAGGCTGCTGTTATACTGGGGTTACATGTTCTTATACTGTACACTAGAGCTGGATGTGGAGGCTGCTGTTATACTGGGGTTACATGTTCTTATACTGTATACTAGAGCTGGATGTGGAGGCTGCTGTTATACTGGGGTTACATGTTCTTATACTGTATACTAGAGCTGGATGTGGAGGCTGCTGTTATACTGGGGTTACATGTTCTTATACTGTATACTAGAGCTGGATGTGGGGGCTGCTGTTATACTGGGGTTACATGTTCTTATACTGTACACTAGAGCTGGATGTGGAGGCTGCTGTTATACTGGGGTTACATGTTCTTATACTGTACACTAGAGCTGGATGTGGGGGCTGCTGTTATACTGGGGTTACATGTTCTTATACTGTATACTAGAGCTGGATGTGGAGGCTGCTGTTATACTGGGGTTACATGTTCTTATACTGTACACTAGAGCTGGATGTGGGGGCTGCTGTTATACTGGGGTTACATGTTCTTATACTGTACACTAGAGCTGGATGTGGAGGCTGCTGTTATACTGGGGTTACCTGTTCTTATACTGTATACTAGAGCTGGATGTGGGGGCTGCTGTTATACTGGGGTTACATGTTCTTATACTGTACACTAGAGCTGGATGTGGGGGCTGCTGTTATACTGGGGTTACATGTTCTTATACTGTATACTAGAGCTGGATGTGGAGGCTGCTGTTATACTGGGGTTACATGTTCTTATACTGTACACTAGAGCTGGATGTGGAGGCTGCTGTTATACTGGGGTTACATGTTCTTATACTGTACACTAGAGCTGGATGTGGGGGCTGCTGTTATACTGGGGTTACATGTTCTTATACTGTATACTAGAGCTGGATGTGGAGGCTGCTGTTATACTGGGGTTACATGTTCTTATACTGTATACTAGAGCTGGATGTGGAGGCTGCTGTTATACTGGGGTTACATGTTCTTACACTGTATACTAGAGCTGGATGTGGAGGCTGCTGTTATACTGGGGTTACATGTTCTTATACTGTATACTAGAGCTGGATGTGGAGGCTGCTGTTATACTGGGGTTACATGTTCTTATACTGTACACTAGAGCTGGATGTGGGGGCTGCTGTTATACTGGGGTTACATGTTCTTATACTGTACACTAGAGCTGGATGTGGAGGCTGCTGTTATACTGGGGTTACATGTTCTTATACTGTATACTAGAGCTGGATGTGGAGGCTGCTGTTATACTGGGGTTACATGTTCTTATACTGTATACTAGAGCTGGATGTGGAGGCTGCTGTTATACTGGGGTTACATGTTCTTATACTGTATACTAGAGCTGGATGTGGGGGCTGCTGTTATACTGGGGTTACATGTTCTTATACTGTACACTAGAGCTGGATGTGGAGGCTGCTGTTATACTGGGGTTACATGTTCTTATACTGTACACTAGAGCTGGATGTGGAGGCTGCTGTTATACTGGGGTTACATGTTCTTATACTGTACACTAGAGCTGGATGTGGAGGCTGCTGTTATACTGGGGTTACATGTTCTTATACTGTACACTAGAGCTGGATGTGGAGGCTGCTGTTATACTGGGGTTACATGTTCTTATACTGTATACTAGAGCTGGATGTGGGGGCTGCTGTTATACTGGGGTTACATGTTCTTATACTGTATACTAGAGCTGGATGTGGAGGCTGCTGTTATACTGGGGTTACATGTTCTTATACTTTATACTAGAGCTGGATGTGGAGGCTGTGTACTGGGAGTAGTGGGTACCACAAGGATCTTTACTGGCAGTAGCGGACACCACCAGGGTCTGTAGTGGGAGGAGCGGACACCACCAGGGTCTGCAGTGGGAGGAGCGGACACCACCAGGGTCTGCAGTGGGAGGAGCGGACACCACCAGGGTCTGCAGTGGGAGGAGCGGACACCACCAGGGTCTGCAGTGGGAGGAGCGGACACCACCAGGGTCTGCAGTGGGAGGAGCGGACACCACCAGGGTCTGCAGTGGGAGGAGCGGACACCACCAGGGTCTGCAGTGGGAGGAGCGGACACCACCAGGGTCTGCAGTGGGAGGAGCGGACACCACCAGGGTCTGCAGTGGGAGGAGCGGACACCACCAGGGTCTGCAGTGGGAGGAGCGGACACCACCAGGGTCTGCAGTGGGAGGAGCGGACACCACCAGGGTCTGCAGTGGGAGGAGCGGACACCGCCAGGGTCTGCAGTGGGAGGAGCGGACACCGCCAGGGTCTGCAGTGGGAGGAGCGGACACCGCCAGGGTCTGCAGTGGGAGGAGCGGACACCGCCAGGGTCTGCAGTGGGAGGAGCGGACACCGCCAGGGTCTGCAGTGGGAGGAGCGGACACCGCCAGGGTCTGCAGTGGGAGGGGCGGACACCGCCAGGGTCTGCAGTGGGAGGGGCGGACACCGCCAGGGTCTGCAGCGGGAGGGGCGGACACCGCCAGGGTCTGCAGCGGGAGGGGCGGACACCGCCAGGGTCTGCAGCGGGAGGGGCGGACACCGCCAGGGTCTGCAGCGGGAGGGGCGGACACCGCCAGGGTCTGCAGCGGGAGGGGCGGACACCGCCAGGGTCTGCAGCGGGAGGGGCGGACACCGCCAGGGTCTGCAGCGGGAGGGGCGGACACCGCCAGGGTCTGCAGCGGGAGGGGCGGACACCGCCAGGGTCTGCAGCGGGAGGGGCGGACACCGCCAGGGTCTGCAGCGGGAGGGGCGGACACCGCCAGGGTCTGCAGCGGGAGGGGCGGACACCGCCAGGGTCTGCAGCGGGAGGGGCGGACACCGCCAGGGTCTGCAGCGGGAGGGGCGGACACCGCCAGGGTCTGCAGCGGGAGGGGCGGACACCGCCAGGGTCTGCAGCGGGAGGGGCGGACACCGCCAGGGTCTGCAGCGGGAGGGGCGGACACCGCCAGGGTCTGCAGCGGGAGGGGCGGACACCGCCAGGGTCTGCAGCGGGAGGGGCGGACACCGCCAGGGTCTGCAGCGGGAGGGGCGGACACCGCCAGGGTCTGCAGCGGGAGGGGCGGACACCGCCAGGGTCTGCAGCGGGAGGGGCGGACACCGCCAGGGTCTGCAGCGGGAGGGGCGGACACCGCCAGGGTCTGCAGCGGGAGGGGCGGACACCGCCAGGGTCTGCAGCGGGAGGGGCGGACACCGCCAGGGTCTGCAGCGGGAGGGGCGGACACCGCCAGGGTCTGCAGCGGGAGGGGCGGACACCGCCAGGGTCTGCAGCGGGAGGGGCGGACACCGCCAGGGTCTGCAGCGGGAGGGGCGGACACCGCCAGGGTCTGCAGCGGGAGGGGCGGACACCGCCAGGGTCTGCAGCGGGAGGGGCGGACACCGCCAGGGTCTGCAGCGGGAGGGGCGGACACCGCCAGGGTCTGCAGCGGGAGGGGCGGACACCGCCAGGGTCTGCAGCGGGAGGGGCGGACACCGCCAGGGTCTGCAGCGGGAGGGGCGGACACCGCCAGGGTCTGCAGCGGGAGGGGCGGACACCGCCAGGGTCTGCAGCGGGAGGGGCGGACACCGCCAGGGTCTGCAGCGGGAGGGGCGGACACCGCCAGGGTCTGCAGCGGGAGGGGCGGACACCGCCAGGGTCTGCAGCGGGAGGGGCGGACACCGCCAGGGTCTGCAGCGGGAGGGGCGGACACCGCCAGGGTCTGCAGCGGGAGGGGCGGACACCGCCAGGGTCTGCAGCGGGAGGGGCGGACACCGCCAGGGTCTGCAGCGGGAGGGGCGGACACCGCCAGGGTCTGCAGCGGGAGGGGCGGACACCGCCAGGGTCTGCAGCGGGAGGGGCGGACACCGCCAGGGTCTGCAGCGGGAGGGGCGGACACCGCCAGGGTCTGCAGCGGGAGGGGCGGACACCGCCAGGGTCTGCAGCGGGAGGGGCGGACACCGCCAGGGTCTGCAGCGGGAGGAGCGGACACCGCCAGGGTCTGCAGCGGGAGGAGCGGACACCGCCAGGGTCTGCAGCGGGAGGAGCGGACACCGCCAGGGTCTGCAGCGGGAGGAGCGGACACCGCCAGGGTCTGCAGCGGGAGGAGCGGACACCGCCTGGGTCTGCAGCGGGAGGAGCGGACACCGCCAGGGTCTGCAGCGGGAGGAGCGGACACCGCCAGGGTCTGCAGCGGGAGGAGCGGACACCGCCAGGGTCTGCAGCGGGAGGAGCGGACACCACCAGGGTCTGCAGCGGGAGGAGCGGACACCACCAGGGTCTGCAGATGGAGGAGCGGACACCACCAGGGTCTGTAGCGGGAGGAGCGGACACCACCAGGGTCTGTAGCGGGAGGAGCGGACACCACCAGGGTCTGTAGTGGGAGTAGTGGTACTCTAGTTATAGAGGGCTCCCTCTGCCCTTGTCCCCAGTCTCTGCTGTTCATCAGCTCCTGAGATGCTCGTCATGTTGCTGGAGCTGGTGACCTAGTATAAGATGTGAGTGATGGGCGCTGCTTTCTTAGATCTTAGGTGGTGAAGTCGCTAACCGTTCAGACTTCTGGTGTTTTAGTGTCAGGCTGTTCAGAGGAGGCCCTGCTCACATCTAATTTCTCCTTACGTCCAGCGTGAACGTCTGTTCCATCCCCCGGGATCCTGCAAATAAGCGTGTGCCACGAGTTCTTCTTTACATGGGTGACGCTTAATGTATACGCCAATAGTGTACGGGTCAGGCATGTCTGTGACGGGTACCATTATATATATATAATATGGTATCTATGGTGTACACGTTAAACAGATGCCTGTGATGTAGGCCATACAGTGGCCAATGTCGCCCATAAGATGCCATGTATAAAAAAAAGAGTATGTGTATAAAACACCAAGAACGTAGGCCAGGCAGCAACCGGCGCCCCCAACCGACCGGATGAAGGTACAGCGCTAATCCACGCTACGGCCGGCCCCGGTGACCAGTTCATGGACAATGGGGAGATTTCAAAGCAAACGGTACCTGAATTCTGGCTGAAATTGCGATAAAAAATAGTTGTGCGTGTCGCGTGCTGCACTTTATTATGTGTTCTAGATACAAGGAGCGGCGTGACTAAGAGGAGGTGTAAAGTGCTCCACATGTAGTAAGGCCGTTCACCATTCTGTTGGCGTACAGTACACCAGCCCGAGGTGACGTAAGGATAAGAAGAGTGTAACCAGTCTAGCAAGGTGCGCCACATTTATCATACAGCGTGCGCCATTGTGATGAATTAGCGCGGTTTCTCCCGGTCTGGTCTCGTTTTATTCGGTGTAACTTTAGGACATCATTAATAAATCTCCCCAGTGCCTCTGTACAGTCCTCACACTTCTATATGGTGCTGCAATATATATAGAATAATTACATAGTCAGGGGAGAAGCTGTATGCTGATTGGACAGGAGAGAAGCTGTATGCTGACTGGACAGTTGAGAAGCTGTATGCTGACTGGACAGGGGAGAAGCTGTATGCTGACTGGACAGGGGAGAAGCTGTATGCTGACTGGACAGGGGAGAAGCTGTATGCTGACTGGACAGGGGAGAAGCTGTATGCTGACTGGACAGGGGAGAAGCTGTATGCTGACTGGACAGGGGAGAAGCTGTATGCTGACTGGACAGGGGAGAAGCTGTATGCTGACTGGACAGGGGAGAAGCTGTATGCTGACTGGACAGGGGAGAAGCTGTATGCTGACTGGACAGGGGAGAAGCTGTATGCTGACTGGACAGGGGAGAAGCTGTATGCTGACTGGACAGGGGAGAAGCTGTATGCTGACTGGACAGGGGAGAAGCTGTATGCTGACTGGACAGGGGAGAAGCTGTATGCTGACTGGACAGGGGAGAAGCTGTATGCTGACTGGAGAGGGGAGAAGCTGTATGCTGACTGGACAGGGGAGAAGCTGTATGCTGACTGGACAGGGGAGAAGCTGTATGCTGACTGGACAGGGGAGAAGCTGTATGCTGACTGGACAGGGGAGAAGCTGTATGCTGACTGGACAGGGGAGAAGCTGTATGCTGACTGGACAGGGGAGAAGCTGTATGCTGACTGGACAGGGGAGAAGCTGTATGCTGACTGGACAGGGGAGAAGCTGTATGATAGGAGAGAAGCTGTATGCTGACTGGACAGGGGAGAAGCTGTATGCTGATTGGACAGGAGAGAAGCTGTATGCTGACTGGACAGGGGAGAAGCTGTATGCTGACTGGACAGGGGAGAAGCTGTATGCTGACTGGACAGGGGAGAAGCTGTATGCTGACTGGACAGGGGAGAAGCTGTATGCTGACTGGACAGGGGAGAAGCTGTATGCTGACTGGACAGGGGAGAAGCTGTATGCTGACTGGACAGGGTTATACAGAAAACATTACACCGCCCAGAGTGAAAAGAAAGTCACCTCCTATTTGGCTATTAGAGACACATTATTATATTTAGAAAAATGCTCAGAACTGCAAATAATAAACGTTTTATAAAACAAATCCCCCTGTAGTTATCAGCATGGCAGCGCCTATTAGTCAGGAGAGAGGGAATAAACTGGTGACTGTCTCTTTAAGAGAATCTTTGTATAAGTTAGAAGCTTCAGCAGGGAGACGATGCCACCACCTGGCCACATAGGGGACTGCCTGAGTGCCGGGCTGGAGAGCTTCCTCTGTATTTTAAGGGCACCCTTATCTCTAGATACTCTGTAGCTCCTCTGGGCAGCAGGGTCCTTGCTCCTTTTCTTTCATTGTTGCCGCTGTTTGAGAAGTTTCTCTGATTTCTGGTTTTTTTCTGCTTTGCTGTCTGTACGATGAATCTGTCTGACATCTCCGCACGTTGTTTATTCGCGGTTACGATGGGTATATAATAATAATAATAATCGTTCCATCGACAGGATCCTCGGTGCACATGGTAGACCCGTCGTTCTCTCTGAGGCCCCCACCATTTGTGTATTTGTCATTCCATATTCACTGCGGACACAACGGATGGTCCCAGCGTCTGATCTGTACGAGGGGTGGCCAGGAAGTTATAAGGGGCTCGTTGTTATGAGGGGCTCGTTGTTATGAGGGGCTCGTTGTTATGAGGGGCTCGTTGTTATGAGGGGCTCGTTGTTATGAGGGGCTCGTTGTTATGAGGGGCTCGTTGTTATGAGGGGCTCGTTGTTATAAGGGGCTCGTTGTTATAAGGGGCTCGTTGTTATGAGGGGCTCGTTGTTATGAGGGGCTCGTTGTTATGAGGGGCTCGTTGTTATGAGGGGCTCGTTGTTATGAGGGGCTCGTTGTTATGAGGGGCTCGTTGTTATGAGGGGCTCGTTGTTATGAGGGGCTCGTTGTTATTGGGGCCCAGTTATTTAATGAAAACCTTCCCTGGTGACGTTCCAGCTCTTAGTTGTTGATGATGGCGGTGGGTTACACCCGTCTGTCTTGCTGCGGCCCCGGCATAGAAGTGATAGGGGATGCATGTGGTGACTGGCTCCTGCCTACTTGTCTCCCTGGCTCCTTGTCTCCCTGGCTCCTTGTCTCCCTGGCTCCTTGTCTCCCTGGCTCCTTGTCTCCCTGGCTCCTTGTCTCCCTGGCTCCTTGTCTACTTGTCTCCCTGGCTCCTTGTCTCCCTGGCTCCTTGTCTCCCTGGCTCCTTGTCTCCCTGGCTCCTTGTCTCCCTGGCTCCTTGTCTCCCTGGCTCCTTGTCTCCCTGGCTCCTTGGCTCCCTGGCTCCTTGTCTCCCTGGCTCCCTGTCTCCCTGGCTCCCTGTCTCCCTGGCTCCTTGTCTCCCTGGCTCCTTGTCTCCCTGGCTCCCTGTCTCCCTGGCTCCCTGTCTCCCTGGCTCCTTGTCTCCCTGGCTCCTTGTCTCCCTGGCTCCTTGTCTCCCTGGCTCCTTGTCTCCCTGGCTCCTGTCTCTAGTGAATAACATATAACTACTGCCATACCGCTACCACCCGGCAGTGACTTCTTCGCCATGATGTCCGGCCACCACTTCCAGCGTGCAGAACTGAAGGCAAAACAAGATGGCGGCCAATGCTGGAGGGAAGTGAGGGGAGTCTTTATTTTGTATAAGGAAAGAGATGAGTAAACAGAAGTGTCAATGTCCTAGTCCTATGGTGGGTGACATTTTGTAATAAGAAGTCCTCCCCTTGAGATGTGCTGATAATGGGTGTTTGTGGGGCAGGCGGTCGCTTCGGCTCTTTGTGTGCCGTGGATTCCCCTCTTGCCTGAACACGGTGGTGGGTACGATGGATCCAGGACTGCGCGTCTCGCTGGCCTCTCCCTCACAACCTGTTCTTGTCACACTTGTTCTAACACGCTGGGAGCTGGGAATCTTGCAGAGGTGTCTCCACTCTCTGCCGGCTGTCAGCGCTCCGCTCCCCATTCCTGCCTGTCTTCTAAGGCCGGCTTAAGTCTCTCATCTTCCAGATTTTACAAATGTCCTCTGGACGGTGGTTGTCTGGTGCCTTCCATTCTAGTGCCAGGAAACCTACTGCACACCTGGCCTCATGAGAACATACAGGAGCGTGGAGATAGGACATGCTGGTCCCTTGGAAGCAATGGAGCTCTCCACTGACCCTGTACAGACTGTGGCTGATCCTTCCTCAAACCGAGCTGTACAAGCCGCAGTTCACGCAGCGAAGCATCAGAAGTGTAGACCTAAAAGTCTCTGCTCTGTGGGCAATGGAGTCACAAGCTCCAAAAGAGAAGCAAGTTCAAGCTCTCTAGGAGGGCTGCTAAACCTCCTGAAGCAAAGCTCCGGAAAGAAGTGTGAACCCTTGGGAGGTGCCCGAGCTGAAGACTACAAGAGCAAGGGCACAAATGCATCCCGACCTCTGAGTATGAGTGTCCTGGATATAAATCGGCTGAGTGGAGGACAGGGCTCAGCGTCTTGCAGGAAAGAGTGCAGCCATAGCTCTGGGTTTCTGCGTGGAGCATCTGTGTTTAGCAGTCAGCGGTGGAATGTGTTTGGGAGCAAAACTCCAGAGACTCCGTCAAAGAAGAACCTCTCATCTCTACGCAAGAGCTTCAGCTTCCGACTGCGCCGTGGAGCGGAGTTAAGAAAGGACTATGAATGTTGGGACGATCGGATGAGGAGTCGCGGTGATGTAGACAGCTGCTCCCTGCAGATTGCTTCGTCACGCAAGGATCTCCTTGTTTCAGATGTTCCATTAGTGGAAAGCAAAGAAAAGAGATCCAGCCTGTGGAGGTTAATCACCGGATCTTTCCGAAAGAAGGACTTTAGTACTGGAAGCAGTTGGGCAAATGGGGACTGTGTCCAAACATCTGAGCCAGTTCTGGTGGGGATATCATGCAGTGTGGGTAAGCTGAGCGGGTCCTACTTATGTATTTGATCTCTTCCTGGTGGATAAGGGTGCGCGGGGAGGAAGCGGTCCACTATATCTTGTCTTATGTTGACCTTGTGCCTCCTGTGCTGGATCTTCTAGAGAGATCAGTGTATATAATATATCTCTGTGTGAAGTGCTGAGGTGTCTTAGGTGTCATCTTTTGAGCCTCGGGTCATCCCATGCCTCTGAAGACCCATCTGAGGTCATGAGCTGTGCAGTCACCTTGTAAACACTTCTTCCTGGAAACACCCAGAAACTGCATCATTGCTAATGTTTGCCGATCAGCGTCTCCTAATACCGGCCTCCTATGCTTCAGCCCGATAATTGTTCATCTAGTAGATGTCTGTAGGCAATATATCCTATTTAGTCATTTATTTTCCTACATCTAGAATAAAAAAAAGACTAAATGCTTCAAACTTATCAGTGATCATTCTGTTAGATGGGCAAATACAAGAGGGATCCATACAAAAGGAGAGGACTATGGGTATTAGAGAACCCATTAAAGGAAAAGCGAGAGCGTAATTGATTCAAGGGAAAGAGAGAGCCAGAAGGTCCATGTAATGGAAAGAGAGGGTCCATGTAATGGAAAGAGAGGGTCCATGTAAAGGAATGAGAGCGGGTCCATGTAAAGGAATGAGAGCGGGTCCATGTAAAGGAATGAGAGCGGGTCCATGTAAAGGAATGAGAGCGGGTCCATGTAAAGGAATGAGAGCGGGTCCATGTAAAGGAATGAGAGCGGGTCCATGTAAAGGAATGAGAGCGGGTCCATGTAAAGGAATGAGAGCGGGTCCATGTAAAGGAATGAGAGCGGGTCCATGTAAAGGAATGAGAGCGGGTCCATGTAAAGGAATGAGAGCGGGTCCATGTAAAGGAATGAGAGCGGGTCCATGTAAAGGAATGAGAGCGGGTCCATGTAAAGGAATGAGAGCGGGTCCATGTAAAGGAATGAGAGCGGGTCCATGTAAAGGAATGAGAGCGGGTCCATGTAAAGGAATGAGAGCGGGTCCATGTAAAGGAATGAGAGCGGGTCCATGTAAAGGAATGAGAGCGGGTCCATGTAAAGGAATGAGAGCGGGTCCATGTAAAGGAATGAGAGCGGGTCCATGTAAAGGAATGAGAGCGGGTCCATGTAAAGGAATGAGAGCGGGTCCATGTAAAGGAATGAGAGCGGGTCCATGTAAAGGAATGAGAGCGGGTCCATGTAAAGGAATGAGAGCGGGTCCATGTAAAGGAATGAGAGCGGGTCCATGTAAAGGAATGAGAGCGGGTCCATGTAAAGGAATGAGAGCGGGTCCATGTAAAGGAATGAGAGCGGGTCCATGTAAAGGAATGAGAGCGGGTCCATGTAAAGGAATGAGAGCGGGTCCATGTAAAGGAATGAGAGCGGGTCCATGTAAAGGAATGAGAGCGGGTCCATGTAAAGGAATGAGAGCGGGTCCATGTAAAGGAATGAGAGCGGGTCCATGTAAAGGAATGAGAGCGGGTCCATGTAAAGGAATGAGAGCGGGTCCATGTAAAGGAATGAGAGCGGGTCCATGTAAAGGAATGAGAGCGGGTCCATGTAAAGGAATGAGAGCGGGTCCATGTAAAGGAATGAGAGCGGGTCCATGTAAAGGAATGAGAGCGGGTCCATGTAAAGGAATGAGAGCGGGTCCATGTAAAGGAATGAGAGCGGGTCCATGTAAAGGAATGAGAGCGGGTCCATGTAAAGGAATGAGAGCGGGTCCATGTAAAGGAATGAGAGCGGGTCCATGTAAAGGAATGAGAGCGGGTCCATGTAAAGGAATGAGAGCGGGTCCATGTAAAGGAATGAGAGCGGGTCCATGTAAAGGAATGAGAGCGGGTCCATGTAAAGGAATGAGAGCGGGTCCATGTAAAGGAATGAGAGCGGGTCCATGTAAAGGAATGAGAGCGGGTCCATGTAAAGGAAAGAGCGGGTCCATGTAATGGAAAGAGCGGGTCCATGTAATGGAAAGAGCGGGTCCATGTAATGGAAAGAGCGGGTCCATGTAATGGAAAGAGCGGGTCCATGTAATGGAAAGAGCGGGTCCATGTAATGGAAAGAGAGGGTCCATGTAATGGAAAGAGCGGGTCCATGTAATGGAAAGAGCGGGTCCATGTAATGGAAAGAGAGGGTCCATGTAATGGAAAGAGCGGGTCCATGTAATGGAAAGAGAGGGTCCATGTAATGGAAAGAGAGGGTCCATGTAATGGAAAGAGAGGGTCCATGTAATGGAAAGAGCGGGTCCATGTAATGGAAAGAGCGGGTCCATGTAATGGAAAGAGCGGGTCCATGTAATGGAAAGAGAGGGTCCATGTAATGGAAAGAGCGGGTCCATGTAATGGAAAGAGCGGGTCCATGTAATGGAAAGAGCGGGTCCATGTAATGGAAAGAGCGGGTCCATGTAATGGAAAGAGCGGGTCCATGTAATGGAAAGAGAGGGTCCATGTAATGGAAAGAGAGGGTCCATGTAATGGAAAGAGAGGGTCCATGTAATGGAAAGAGAGCGAGTCCATGTAATGGAAAGAGAGCGGGTCCATGTAATGGAAAGAGAGGGTCCATGTAAAGGAATGAGAGCGGGTCCATGTAAAGGAATGAGAGCGGGTCCATGTAAAGGAATGAGAGCGGGTCCATGTAAAGGAATGAGAGCGGGTCCATGTAAAGGAATGAGAGCGGGTCCATGTAAAGGAATGAGAGCGGGTCCATGTAAAGGAATGAGAGCGGGTCCATGTAAAGGAAAGAGCGGGTCCATGTAATGGAAAGAGCGGGTCCATGTAATGGAAAGAGCGGGTCCATGTAATGGAAAGAGCGGGTCCATGTAATGGAAAGAGCGGGTCCATGTAATGGAAAGAGCGGGTCCATGTAATGGAAAGAGCGGGTCCATGTAATGGAAAGAGCGGGTCCATGTAATGGAAAGAGCGGGTCCATGTAATGGAAAGAGCGGGTCCATGTAATGGAAAGAGCGGGTCCATGTAATGGAAAGAGCGGGTCCATGTAATGGAAAGAGCGGGTCCATGTAATGGAAAGAGCGGGTCCATGTAATGGAAAGAGCGGGTCCATGTAATGGAAAGAGAGGGTCCATGTAATGGAAAGAGAGGGTCCATGTAATGGAAAGAGAGCGAGTCCATGTAATGGAAAGAGAGCGGGTCCATGTAATGGAAAGAGAGGGTCCATGTAAAGGAATCAGAGCGGGACCATGTAAAGGAATGAGAGCGGGACCATGCAAAGGAAAGAGAGGGTCCATGTAAAGGGAAGAGAGTCAGAGGGATCTATGAAATGGAGAGCGGGATCCAGGGAAGGAGGGGATAGCGGGAAGGAGGGGAGAGCGGGATCCAGGGAAGGAGGGGATAGCGGGATCAAAGGAAGGAGGGGATAGAAGGATCCCTGCCAGAGAAGGACAGGAAATAGAGGGATCCAATCAATAGAATGTGAAGGGAAGGGTGTGATTTTCCGCCGGTTGTGGGATGAGCAGGAAGTGGTGTGACATACGTTGATGCTGGGGCACAGATACAATATGATGGTGGTGATGAATTCACTTTATTCTTTGTTTCAGACTCGTTTGTGAACAGTCAGGAGTGGACCCTGAGTCGTTCTGTGCCGGAACTTAAAGTGGTAAGAGCCTCATTCTGTTGTATACTATGCCTGTGGGATGGTGAAGGGAGCCGCCATTATCAATAAGATTAGAGGAAAATGTGATGGACGTTAAAGGTTGTGCCAAGATTTATCACCTATCCACAGGGTAAATGATAAATGTCTAATCAATGGGGGTCCTTACTGCTGGGACCCCCACCAGTCACTAGAACAGGGGTTTGATGCTCTCCATTCCTCCTTACTGCACAACTGCAGCGAGGAGAACTTTGAATGGAGCGGTGATCGACCATGCGCGGACTCCATTTAAAGCCTATGTGACTGATGGACACAGCCGAGTACAGTGCTCAGCCCCATCAGTCCCATAGACGTTAAAGAGGCTGTCACCACATTATAATTGGCCTATATTGTACATGATGTGATCAGCGTTGTAATTATAGATAACAGTGGTCCTAGTAATAAAGAGGCTGTCGCCAAATTATAAGTGGCCTATATTGTACATAATGTGATCGGAGCTGTAATTATAGATAACAGTGGTCCTAGTAATAAAGAGGCTCTGTCACCACGTTATAATTGGCCTATCTTGTACATGATGTGATCGGCGTTGTAATGTAGAGAACAGTGGTCCTAGTAATAAAGAGGCTGTCACCACATTATAAGTGGCCTGTCTTGTACATGATGTGATCGGCGCTGTAATGTAGAGAACAGTGGTCCTAGTAATAAAGAGGCTCTGTCACCACATTTGAAGTGGCCTATCTTGTACATGATGTGATCGGCGCTGTTGTTCTCTACATTACAGCGCCGATCACTTCATGTACAATATAGGCCTCTTATAATGTGGTGACAGACTATTACTAGGACCACTGTTCTCTACATTACAGCGCCGATCACATCATGCACAATATAGGCCTCTTATAATGTGGTGACAGCCTCTTTATTACTAGGACCACTGTTCTCTACATTACAGCGCCGATCACATCATGCACAATATAGGCCTCTTATAATGTGGTGACAGAGCCTCTTTATTACTAGGACCACTGTTATCTACATTACAGCACTGATCACATCATGTACAATATAGGCCTCTTATAATGTGGTGACAGCCTCTTTATTACTAGGACCACTGTTCTCTACATTACAGCGCCGATCACATCATGCACAATATAGGCCTCTTATAATGTGGTGACAGCCTCTTTATTACTAGAACCACTGTTCTCTACATTACAGCACTGATCACATCATGTACAATATAGGCCTCTTATAATGTGGTGACAGAGCCTCTTTATTACTAGGACCACTGTTCTCTACATTACAGCGCCGATCAGATCATGTACAATATAGGCCTCTTATAATGTGGTGACAGACTCTTTAAATGGAGTGTCAGGGCGCTTAATCGATTACCGCTCCATTCAAACTGCGGAGTGTGCAGTAAGGTGGAGCGGGGGAGCTCAGGACCCTTGTTCTTATGATTGGCGGGGGCCCAACAATCACACTTTTATCACCTTTCCTAGAGATGGGTTATAAATGTCTGTCTTGGCACAACCCTTTTAACAATAACTCCCAGCATCCCTCCATCATTGTGAACTGACCGAAGTGCTCCATAGAGCAGCGGGCCCCGGGCCTCCCCCCTACCCCATATTGATTTGGTAAAGTCGGTATAGATCAGAGAGGAGATGACCTGTGCAGGTCCCTAGACCTCCATGGAGCACCACCAGGCGGCCACTTGTGATGTCCACGAGATTTAATCGTGTGGAGCAGCTTCTTGGGATCCATTCAAAGTAAGAAATGATTGTGAAGAGCGCGGCAGCCATGAGATCGAGACGCTTTACTGTCCCCTCCGCGTCAGGCACTGTCCCTGCTCTGCTCCGTGGATTATTTACTGTGTCCAGTATTATCCCATGTCTTTAGTTCACCTGTATCAATCCTTACACTGTTGCAGGGCATTGTGGGTAATCTCTCCAGTGGGAAATCTGCATTGGTTCATCGATACCTTACAGGAACATACGTTCAGGAAGAGTCTCCCGAAGGTAAGTGATCTTTACGGCTGCAGTTCTGTTGGCATGAGGGGGGTACATGATATACAGACCACATGGTAATGTTGGTGCCACGTGACGCTGTCATCATTTGTGGGGGGCAATGTTTCAGTATAACTACGAGGTGGTGGTCATCAAGACCTAGCCGAAAACATTCCAGTGTTGCAGCTACGGGACGACTTTACATGGTGTGTTGCTTTGGGTCATCGCTCCGCTTGGTCTATTGCTGGATGTTTTTCCATGTGAGAGAAGGGCCGAATCATTGAGAGCGGAGGAAGGAACAACACACGAGTAATCTAGTCCTCCTTACTGAATGCTTCCGGTTACAACAATGTCCCATCATTATCATCATTATTATCATCATCATCATCATCCTCCTCATCCTCAAATCAATCATATCCTCATCCTCAAATCAATCATATCCTCATCCTCAAATCAATCATATCCTCATCTTCATCCTCAAATCAATCATATCAATCATCCTCATCCTCAAATCAATCATATCCTCATCCTCAAATCAATCATATCCTCATCTTCATCCTCAAATCAATCATATCAATCATCCTCATCCTCAAATCAATCATATCCTCATCCTCAAATCAATCATCCTCATCCTCAAATCAATCATATCAATCATCCTCATCCTCCTCCTCAAATCAATCATATCAATCATCCTCATCCTCAAATCAATCATATCCTCATCCTCAAATCAATCATATCCTCATCTTCATCCTCAAATCAATCATATCAATCATCCTCATCCTCAAATCAATCATATCCTCATCCTCAAATCAATCATCCTCATCCTCAAATCAATCATATCAATCATCCTCATCCTCCTCCTCAAATCAATCATATCAATCATCCTCATCCTCCTCCTCAAATCAATCATATCCTCATCCTCATCCTCAAATCAATCATCATCCTCATTATCAATCAATCATATCAATCATCATCATCATCATTATCAATCAATCATATCAATCATCATCATCATTATCAATCAATCATTTTAGCCCAAGTGTTTTAGATGAGCAGGAAAGTTTATCAGGGTGTCCACTGACTTTTCTTTGTCTGTAAACTGGTTACAGTCCTGCGTGGCGGTCCGGCTTCTACAGCGATGGGGGACTAGAGCCGCAGGGTAGTTACGATGATGGACTAGAGTCACAGGGCAGTAACAGTGATGAGGAACTAGAGTCACAGGGCAGTAACAGTGATGGGGGACTAGAGTCACAGGGCAGTAACAGTGATGGGGGACTAGAGCCGCAGGGTAGTTACGATGATGGACTAGAGTCACAGGGCAGTAACAGTGATGGGGGACTAGAGCCGCAGGGTAGTTACGATGATGGACTAGAGTCACAGGGCAGTAACAGTGATGAGGAACTAGAGTCACAGGGCAGTAACAGTGATGGGGGACTAGAGCCACAGGGCAGTAACAGTGATGAGGGGGACCAGAGCCACGGGGCAGTAACAGTGATGGGGGGGACTAGAGCCACAGGGCAGTAACAGTGATGGGGGGGACTAGAGTCACAGGGCAGTAACAGTGATGGGGGACCAGAGCCACAGGGCAGTAACAGTGATGGGGACTAGAGTCACAGGGCAGTAACAGTGATGGGGGACTAGTCACCGGGCAGTA
>NW_027461787.1:1269865-1284739 GCF_050947455.1 Rhinoderma darwinii
ACGCTACCTGTGGTGCTCCAGCCTAAGCTTCACACTCTAACCCCTGTACCTCCCGAGCTGCCTGCGCTGCCGTCACGTGTTTCCTGGTGTAACGCTACCTGTGGTACTCCAGCCTAAGCTTCACTCCATAACCCATGTACATTCCGAGCTGCCTGCGCTGCCGTCACGTGTCTCCTGGTGTAACGCTACCTGTGGTGCTCCAGCCTAAGCTTCACTCTATAACCCATGTACATCCCGTGCTGCCTGCGCTGCCGTCACGTCTCCTGGTGTAACGCTACCTGTGGTGCTCCAGCCTAAGCTTCACTCTATAACCCCTGTACCTCCCGAGCTGCCTGCGCTGCCGTCACGTGTTTCCTGGTGTAACGCTACCTGTGGTGCTCCAGCCTAAGCTTCACTCCATAACCCATGTACATCCCGAGCTGCCTGCGCTGCCGTCACGTGTCTCCTGGTGTAACGTTACCTGTGGTACTCCAGCCTAAGCTTCACTCCATAACCCATGTACATCCCGATCTGCCAGCCCTGCCGTCACGTGTCTCCTGGTGTAACGCTACCTGTGGTTCTCCAGCCTAAGCTTCACTCCATAACCCATGTGCCTCCCGAGCTGCCTGCGCTGCCGTCACGTGTTTCCTGGTGTAACGCTACCTGTGGTGCTCCAGCCTAAGCTTCACTCTATAACCCATATACCTCCCGAGCTGCCTGCGCTGCCGTCACGTGTCTCCTGGTGTAACGCTACCTGTGGTTCTCCAGCCTAAGCTTCACTCCATAACCCATGTACATCCCGAGCTGCCTGCCCTGCCGTCACGTGTCTCCTGGTGTAACGCTACCTGTGGTACTCCAGCCTGAGCTTCACTCCATAACCCATGTACCTCCCGAGCTGCCTGCGCTGCCGTCACGTGTCTCCTGGTGTAACGCTACCTGTGGTGCTCCAGCCTGAGCTTCACTCTATAACCCATGTACCTCCCGAGCTGCCTGCGCTGCCGTCACGTGTTTCCTGGTGTAACGCTACCTGTGGTGCTCCAGCCTGAGCTTCACTCTATAACCCATGTACATCCCGAGCTGCCAGCCCTGCCGTCACGTGTCTCCTGGTGTAACGCTACCCGTGGTGCTCCAGCCTAAGCTTCACTCTATAACCCATGTACCTCCCGAGCTGCCAGCCCTGCCGTCACGTGTCTCCTGGTGTAACGCTACCCGTGGTGCTCCAGCCTAAGCTTCACTCTATAACCCATGTACATCCTGAGCTGCCTGCCCTGCCGTCACGTGTCTCCTGGTGTAACGCTACCTGTGGTGCTCCAGCCTAAGCTTCACTCTATAACCCATGTACATCCCGAGCTGCCTGCGCTGCCGTCACGTGTCTCCTGGTGTAACGCTACCTGTGGTGCTCCAGCCTAAGCTTCACACTATAACCCATGTACATCCCGAGCTGCCTGCGCTGCCGTCACGTGTCTCCTGGTGTAACGCTACCTGTGGTGCTCCAGCCTAAGCTTCACTCTATAACCCATGTACATCCCGAGCTGCCAGCCCTGCCGTCACGTGTCTCCTGGTGTAACGCTACCTGTGGTGCTCCAGCCTAAGCTTCACTCTATAACCCATGTACATCCCGAGCTGCCTGCCCTGCCGTCACGTGTCTCCTGGTGTAACGCTACCTGTGGTACTCCAGCCTAAGCTTCACTCTATAACCCATGTGCCTCCCGAGCTGCCTGCGCTGCCGTCACGTGTTTCCTGGTGTAACGCTACCTGTGGTGCTCCAGCCTAAGCTTCACTCTATAACCCATATACCTCCCGAGCTGCCTGCGCTGCCGTCACGTGTCTCCTGGTGTAACGCTACCTGTGGTTCTCCAGCCTAAGCTTCACTCTATAACCCATGTACCTCCCGAGCTGCCTGCGCTGCCGTCACGTGTCTCCTGGTGTAACGCTACCTGTGGTTCTCCAGCCTAAGCTTCACTCCATAACCCATGTATATCCCGAGCTGCCTGCGCTGCCGTCACGTGTCTCCTGGTGTAACGCTACCTGTGGTTCTCCAGCCTAAGCTTCACTCTATAACCCATATACCTCCCGAGCTGCCAGCGCTGCCGTCACGTGTCTCCTGGTGTAACGTTACACGTGGGGCGACAGTTTAAGCTTCACTCTATAACCCATGTACCTCCCGAGCTGCCAGCGCTGCCGTCACGTGTCTCCTGGTGTAACGTTACACGTGGGGCGCCAGCCTAAGCTTCACTCTATAACCCATGTACCTCCCGAGCTGCCTGCACGCGTCTCCGCTCCCTCCTCATCATGTTTCTTCTCTTCTCTTTTGCAGTTTGCTGCCTGGGTTGATGCCGTTGTTTTTGTGTTCAGTCTTGAAGATGAGATCAGTTTCCAAACTGTGTTTAATTATTATGCTCGCCTGTCCAGTTATCGCAACACGGCCGACGTTCCCATGGTTCTTGTCGGGACACAAGGTAAGGAGGAGTTTCTTGTATTCACCTACAAGCGTAATGTAGAAAGTGACGGTCCGAAGGTGCGCCCGCCGCGGTACAGGGAGAAGATTAAATACAACAGTTGAGCAATGACTTGTTTCCCTGGGGTAGAAATATGAGGTTACACGCGCGGATAATCACCTGATCACGAGGCTCCCAAAACCAGAGAATACAGAACCAAATATAACGAAAAGTAACGAATTCAACAAAGATTCTCCCACGATGCGGCGGATGGTGTTGGGGTCGGAATACAAACGTCGTCACTATGTGTTATCTGCTGTATAGCCGTTTATTACACGTCACTTCTATTTGTAATATTTCCTCTGTCTCTTATAATCTATCCTGTGTAGTGACAGTGTATGGTGATCAGCAGGGTGACGGGGGTATATATATATATAATCTATCCTGTGTAGTGACAGTGTATGGTGATCAGCAGGGTGACGGGGGTATATATATATATAATCTATCCTGTGTAGTGACAGTGTATGGTGATCAGCAGAGTGACGGGGTATATATATATATAATCTATCCTGTGTAGTGACAGTGTATGGTGATCAGCAGGGTGACGGGGGTATATATATATATAATCTATCCTGTGTAGTGACAGTGTATGGTGATCAGCAGGGTGACGGGGGGTATATATATATATAATCTATCCTGTGTAGTGACAGTGTATGGTGATCAGCAGGGTGACGGGGGGTATATATATATATAATCTATCCTGTGTAGTGACAGTGTATGGTGATCAGCAGAGTGACGGGGGTATATATATATAATCTATCCTGTGTAGTGACAGTGTATGGTGATCAGCAGGGTGACGGGGGTATATATATATATAATCTATCCTGTGTAGTGACAGTGTATGGTGATCAGCAGAGTGACGGGGGGGTATATATATATATAATCTATCCTGTGTAGTGACAGTGTATGGTGATCAGCAGAGTGACGGGGGGTATATATATATATAATCTATCCTGTGTAGTGACAGTGTATGGTGATCAGCAGAGTGACGGGGGTATATATATATATATAATCTATCCTGTGTAGTGACAGTGTATGGTGATCAGCAGGGTGACGGGGGTATATATATATATAATCTATCCTGTGTAGTGACAGTGTATGGTGATCAGCAGGGTGACGGGGGTATATATATATATAATCTATCCTGTGTAGTGACAGTGTATGGTGATCAGCAGGGTGACGGGGGTATATATATATATAATCTATCCTGTGTAGTGACAGTGTATGGTGATCAGCAGGGTGACGGGGGTATATATATATATAATCTATCCTGTGTAGTGACAGTGTATGGTGATCAGCAGAGTGACGGGGGTATATATATATATAATCTATCCTGTGTAGTGACAGTGTATGGTGATCAGCAGAGTGACGGGGGGTATATATATATATAATCTATCCTGTGTAGTGACAGTGTATGGTGATCAGCAGGGTGACGGGGGTATATATATATATAATCTATCCTGTGTAGTGACAGTGTATGGTGATCAGCAGGGTGACGGGGGTATATATATATATAATCTATCCTGTGTAGTGACAGTGTATGGTGATCAGCAGAGTGACGGGGGGGTATATATATATATAATCTATCCTGTGTAGTGACAGTGTATGGTGATCAGCAGAGTGACGGGGGGTATATATATATAATCTATCCTGTGTAGTGACAGTGTATGGTGATCAGCAGAGTGACGGGGGTATATATATATATATAATCTATCCTGTGTAGTGACAGTGTATGGTGATCAGCAGGGTGACGGGGGTATATATATATATAATCTATCCTGTGTAGTGACAGTGTATGGTGATCAGCAGAGTGACGGGGGGTATATATATATATATAATCTATCCTGTGTAGTGACAGTGTATGGTGATCAGCAGGGTGACGGGGGTATATATATATATAATCTATCCTGTGTAGTGACAGTGTATGGTGATCAGCAGAGTGACGGGGGGTATATATATATATAATCTATCCTGTGTAGTGACAGTGTATGGTGATCAGCAGGGTGACGGGGGTATATATATATATAATCTATCCTGTGTAGTGACAGTGTATGGTGATCAGCAGAGTGACGGGGGTATATATATATATAATCTATCCTGTGTAGTGACAGTGTATGGTGATCAGCAGGGTGACGGGGGTATATATATATATAATCTATCCTGTGTAGTGACAGTGTATGGTGATCAGCAGAGTGACGGGGGTATATATATATATAATCTATCCTGTGTAGTGACAGTGTATGGTGATCAGCAGAGTGACGGGGGTATATATATATATAATCTATCCTGTGTAGTGACAGTGTATGGTGATCAGCAGGGTGACGGGGGTATATATATATATAATCTATCCTGTGTAGTGACAGTGTATGGTGATCAGCAGGGTGACGGGGGGTATATATATATATATAATCTATCCTGTGTAGTGACAGTGTATGGTGATCAGCAGGGTGACGGGGGTATATATATATATATAATCTATCCTGTGTAGTGACAGTGTATGGTGATCAGCAGAGTGACGGGGGGTATATATATATATATAATCTATCCTGTGTAGTGACAGTGTATGGTGATCAGCAGAGTGACGGGGGGTATATATATATATAATCTATCCTGTGTAGTGACAGTGTATGGTGATCAGCAGAGTGACGGGGGGTATATATATATATAATCTATCCTGTGTAGTGACAGTGTATGGTGATCAGCAGAGTGACGGGGGGTATATATATATATAATCTATCCTGTGTAGTGACAGTGTATGGTGATCAGCAGAGTGACGGGGGGTATATATATATATAATCTATCCTGTGTAGTGACAGTGTATGGTGATCAGCAGGGTGACGGGGGTATATATATATATAATCTATCCTGTGTAGTGACAGTGTATGGTGATCAGCAGGGTGACGGGGGGTATATATATATATATAATCTATCCTGTGTAGTGACAGTGTATGGTGATCAGCAGGGTGACGGGGGTATATATATATATATAATCTATCCTGTGTAGTGACAGTGTATGGTGATCAGCAGAGTGACGGGGGGTATATATATATATATAATCTATCCTGTGTAGTGACAGTGTATGGTGATCAGCAGAGTGACGGGGGTATATATATATATAATCTATCCTGTGTAGTGACAGTGTATGGTGATCAGCAGGGTGACGGGGGTATATATATATATAATCTATCCTGTGTAGTGACAGTGTATGGTGATCAGCAGGGTGACGGGGGTATATATATATATAATCTATCCTGTGTAGTGACAGTGTATGGTGATCAGCAGGGTGACGGGGGGTATATATATATATAATCTATCCTGTGTAGTGACAGTGTATGGTGATCAGCAGAGTGACGGGGGGTATATATATATATAATCTATCCTGTGTAGTGACAGTGTATGGTGATCAGCAGAGTGACGGGGGGTATATATATATATAATCTATCCTGTGTAGTGACAGTGTATGGTGATCAGCAGAGTGACGGGGGTATATATATATATAATCTATCCTGTGTAGTGACAGTGTATGGTGATCAGCAGGGTGACGGGGGTATATATATATATATAATCTATCCTGTGTAGTGACAGTGTATGGTGATCAGCAGGGTGACGGGGGTATATATATATAATCTATCCTGTGTAGTGACAGTGTATGGTGATCAGCAGAGTGACGGGGGGTATATATATATATAATCTATCCTGTGTAGTGACAGTGTATGGTGATCAGCAGGGTGACGGGGGTATATATATATATAATCTATCCTGTGTAGTGACAGTGTATGGTGATCAGCAGAGTGACGGGGGTATATATATATATAATCTATCCTGTGTAGTGACAGTGTATGGTGATCAGCAGAGTGACGGGGGGTATATATATATATAATCTATCCTGTGTAGTGACAGTGTATGGTGATCAGCAGAGTGACGGGGGTATATATATATATAATCTATCCTGTGTAGTGACAGTGTATGGTGATCAGCAGAGTGACGGGGGTATATATATATATAATCTATCCTGTGTAGTGACAGTGTATGGTGATCAGCAGAGTGACGGGGGGTATATATATATATAATCTATCCTGTGTAGTGACAGTGTATGGTGATCAGCAGAGTGACGGGGGTATATATATATATAATCTATCCTGTGTAGTGACAGTGTATGGTGATCAGCAGGGTGACGGGGGTATATATATATATAATCTATCCTGTGTAGTGACAGTGTATGGTGATCAGCAGAGTGACGGGGGGTATATATATATATAATCTATCCTGTGTAGTGACAGTGTATGGTGATCAGTAGGGTGACGGGGGGTATATATATATATAATCTATCCTGTGTAGTGACAGTGTATGGTGATCAGCAGGGTGACGGGGGTATATATATATATATAATCTATCCTGTGTAGTGACAGTGTATGGTGATCAGCAGAGTGACGGGGGTATATATATATATATAATCTATCCTGTGTAGTGACAGTGTATGGTGATCAGCAGGGTGACGGGGGGTATATATATATATATAATCTATCCTGTGTAGTGACAGTGTATGGTGATCAGCAGGGTGACGGGGGGTATATATATATATATAATCTATCCTGTGTAGTGACAGTGTATGGTGATCAGCAGGGTGACGGGGGGTATATATATATATATAATCTATCCTGTGTAGTGACAGTGTATGGTGATCAGCAGAGTGACGGGGGGTATATATATATATAATCTATCCTGTGTAGTGACAGTGTATGGTGATCAGCAGAGTGACGGGGGTATATATATATATAATCTATCCTGTGTAGTGACAGTGTATGGTGATCAGCAGAGTGACGGGGGGTATATATATATATAATCTATCCTGTGTAGTGACAGTGTATGGTGATCAGCAGGGTGACGGGGGTATATATATATAATCTATCCTGTGTAGTGACAGTGTATGGTGATCAGCAGAGTGACGGGGGTATATATATATATAATCTATCCTGTGTAGTGACAGTGTATGGTGATCAGCAGGGTGATGGGGGGTATATATATATATAATCTATCCTGTGTAGTGACAGTGTATGGTGATCAGCAGGGTGACGGGGTATATATATATATAATCTATCCTGTGTAGTGACAGTGTATGGTGATCAGCAGAGTGACGGGGGTATATATATATATAATCTATCCTGTGTAGTGACAGTGTATGGTGATCAGCAGAGTGACGGGGGTATATATATATATATAATCTATCCTGTGTAGTGACAGTGTATGGTGATCAGCAGGGTGACGGGGGTATATATATATATAATCTATCCTGTGTAGTGACAGTGTATGGTGATCAGCAGGGTGACGGGGGTATATATATATATAATCTATCCTGTGTAGTGACAGTGTATGGTGATCAGCAGGGTGACGGGGGGTATATATATATATATAATCTATCCTGTGTAGTGACAGTGTATGGTGATCAGCAGAGTGACGGGGGGTATATATATATATATATAATCTATCCTGTGTAGTGACAGTGTATGGTGATCAGCAGGGTGACGGGGGGTATATATATATATAATCTATCCTGTGTAGTGACAGTGTATGGTGATCAGCAGAGTGACGGGGGGTATATATATATATAATCTATCCTGTGTAGTGACAGTGTATGGTGATCAGCAGGGTGACGGGGGGTATATATATATATAATCTATCCTGTGTAGTGACAGTGTATGGTGATCAGCAGGGTGACGGGGGTATATATATATATAATCTATCCTGTGTAGTGACAGTGTATGGTGATCAGCAGGGTGACGGGGGTATATATATATATAATCTATCCTGTGTAGTGACAGTGTATGGTGATCAGCAGAGTGACGGGGGGTATATATATATATAATCTATCCTGTGTAGTGACAGTGTATGGTGATCAGCAGAGTGACGGGGGTATATATATATATATAATCTATCCTGTGTAGTGACAGTGTATGGTGATCAGCAGAGTGACGGGGGGTATATATATATATATAATCTATCCTGTGTAGTGACAGTGTATGGTGATCAGCAGGGTGACGGGGGTATATATATATATAATCTATCCTGTGTAGTGACAGTGTATGGTGATCAGCAGGGTGACGGGGGTATATATATATATAATCTATCCTGTGTAGTGACAGTGTATGGTGATCAGCAGAGTGACGGGGGGGTATATATATATATAATCTATCCTGTGTAGTGACAGTGTATGGTGATCAGCAGAGTGACGGGGGGGTATATATATATATAATCTATCCTGTGTAGTGACAGTGTATGGTGATCAGCAGAGTGACGGGGGGTATATATATATATAATCTATCCTGTGTAGTGACAGTGTATGGTGATCAGCAGAGTGACGGGGGGTATATATATATATAATCTATCCTGTGTAGTGACAGTGTATGGTGATCAGCAGAGTGACGGGGGTATATATATATATAATCTATCCTGTGTAGTGACAGTGTATGGTGATCAGCAGGGTGACGGGGGTATATATATATATAATCTATCCTGTGTAGTGACAGTGTATGGTGATCAGCAGGGTGACGGGGGTATATATATATATAATCTATCCTGTGTAGTGACAGTGTATGGTGATCAGCAGGGTGACGGGGGGTATATATATATATAATCTATCCTGTGTAGTGACAGTGTATGGTGATCAGCAGAGTGACGGGGGGTATATATATATATAATCTATCCTGTGTAGTGACAGTGTATGGTGATCAGCAGGGTGACGGGGGGGTATATATATATAATCTATCCTGTGTAGTGACAGTGTATGGTGATCAGCAGGGTGACGGGGGGTATATATATATATAATCTATCCTGTGTAGTGACAGTGTATGGTGATCAGCAGAGTGACGGGGGTATATATATATATAATCTATCCTGTGTAGTGACAGTGTATGGTGATCAGCAGGGTGACGGGGGTATATATATATATAATCTATCCTGTGTAGTGACAGTGTATGGTGATCAGCAGGGTGACGGGGGGTATATATATATATATAATCTATCCTGTGTAGTGACAGTGTATGGTGATCAGCAGGGTGACGGGGGGTATATATATATATAATCTATCCTGTGTAGTGACAGTGTATGGTGATCAGCAGAGTGACGGGGGGTATATATATATAATCTATCCTGTGTAGTGACAGTGTATGGTGATCAGCAGAGTGACGGGGGGTATATATATATATAATCTATCCTGTGTAGTGACAGTGTATGGTGATCAGCAGAGTGACGGGGGGTATATATATATATAATCTATCCTGTGTAGTGACAGTGTATGGTGATCAGCAGGGTGACGGGGGGTATATATATATATAATCTATCCTGTGTAGTGACAGTGTATGGTGATCAGCAGGGTGACGGGGGGTATATATATATATATAATCTATCCTGTGTAGTGACAGTGTATGGTGATCAGCAGGGTGACGGGGGGGTATATATATATATAATCTATCCTGTGTAGTGACAGTGTATGGTGATCAGCAGAGTGACGGGGGGTATATATATATATAATCTATCCTGTGTAGTGACAGTGTATGGTGATCAGCAGAGTGACGGGGGTATATATATATATAATCTATCCTGTGTAGTGACAGTGTATGGTGATCAGCAGAGTGACGGGGGGTATATATATATATAATCTATCCTGTGTAGTGACAGTGTATGGTGATCAGCAGGGTGACGGGGGGTATATATATATATAATCTATCCTGTGTAGTGACAGTGTATGGTGATCAGCAGGGTGACGGGGGGTATATATATATATATAATCTATCCTGTGTAGTGACAGTGTATGGTGATCAGCAGGGTGACGGGGGGTATATATATATATATAATCTATCCTGTGTAGTGACAGTGTATGGTGATCAGCAGAGTGACGGGGGTATATATATATATAATCTATCCTGTGTAGTGACAGTGTATGGTGATCAGCAGAGTGACGGGGGTATATATATATATATAATCTATCCTGTGTAGTGACAGTGTATGGTGATCAGCAGAGTGACGGGGGTATATATATATATAATCTATCCTGTGTAGTGACAGTGTATGGTGATCAGCAGAGTGACGGGGGTATATATATATATAATCTATCCTGTGTAGTGACAGTGTATGGTGATCAGCAGGGTGACGGGGGTATATATATATATAATCTATCCTGTGTAGTGACAGTGTATGGTGATCAGCAGAGTGACGGGGGTATATATATATATATAATCTATCCTGTGTAGTGACAGTGTATGGTGATCAGCAGGGTGACGGGGGTATATATATATATAATCTATCCTGTGTAGTGACAGTGTATGGTGATCAGCAGGGTGACGGGGGTATATATATATATAATCTATCCTGTGTAGTGACAGTGTATGGTGATCAGCAGGGTGACGGGGGTATATATATATAATCTATCCTGTGTAGTGACAGTGTATGGTGATCAGCAGGGTGACGGGGGGTATATATATATATATAATCTATCCTGTGTAGTGACAGTGTATGGTGATCAGCAGAGTGACGGGGGTATATATATATATAATCTATCCTGTGTAGTGACAGTGTATGGTGATCAGCAGAGTGACGGGGGTATATATATATATAATCTATCCTGTGTAGTGACAGTGTATGGTGATCAGCAGGGTGACGGGGGGTATATATATATATAATCTATCCTGTGTAGTGACAGTGTATGGTGATCAGCAGGGTGACGGGGGTATATATATATATAATCTATCCTGTGTAGTGACAGTGTATGGTGATCAGCAGAGTGACGGGGGGTATATATATATATAATCTATCCTGTGTAGTGACAGTGTATGGTGATCAGCAGAGTGACGGGGGGTATATATATATATAATCTATCCTGTGTAGTGACAGTGTATGGTGATCAGCAGAGTGACGGGGGGTATATATATATATATAATCTATCCTGTGTAGTGACAGTGTATGGTGATCAGCAGGGTGACGGGGGTATATATATATATATAATCTATCCTGTGTAGTGACAGTGTATGGTGATCAGCAGGGTGACGGGGGTATATATATATATAATCTATCCTGTGTAGTGACAGTGTATGGTGATCAGCAGAGTGACGGGGGTATATATATATATAATCTATCCTGTGTAGTGACAGTGTATGGTGATCAGCAGAGTGACGGGGGTATATATATATATAATCTATCCTGTGTAGTGACAGTGTATGGTGATCAGCAGGGTGACGGGGGGTATATATATATATATAATCTATCCTGTGTAGTGACAGTGTATGGTGATCAGCAGGGTGACGGGGGTATATATATATATAATCTATCCTGTGTAGTGACAGTGTATGGTGATCAGCAGGGTGACGGGGGGTATATATATATAATCTATCCTGTGTAGTGACAGTGTATGGTGATCAGCAGAGTGACGGGGGGTATATATATATATAATCTATCCTGTGTAGTGACAGTGTATGGTGATCAGCAGAGTGACGGGGGTATATATATATATAATCTATCCTGTGTAGTGACAGTGTATGGTGATCAGCAGAGTGACGGGGGGTATATATATATATATAATCTATCCTGTGTAGTGACAGTGTATGGTGATCAGCAGAGTGACGGGGGGTATATATATATATAATCTATCCTGTGTAGTGACAGTGTATGGTGATCAGCAGAGTGACGGGGGTATATATATATATATAATCTATCCTGTGTAGTGACAGTGTATGGTGATCAGCAGGGTGACGGGGGTATATATATATATAATCTATCCTGTGTAGTGACAGTGTATGGTGATCAGCAGGGTGACGGGGGTATATATATATATAATCTATCCTGTGTAGTGACAGTGTATGGTGATCAGCAGGGTGACGGGGGTATATATATATATAATCTATCCTGTGTAGTGACAGTGTATGGTGATCAGCAGGGTGACGGGGGGTATATATATATATAATCTATCCTGTGTAGTGACAGTGTATGGTGATCAGCAGAGTGACGGGGGGTATATATATATATATAATCTATCCTGTGTAGTGACAGTGTATGGTGATCAGCAGGGTGACGGGGGGTATATATATATATATAATCTATCCTGTGTAGTGACAGTGTATGGTGATCAGCAGGGTGACGGGGGTATATATATATATAATCTATCCTGTGTAGTGACAGTGTATGGTGATCAGCAGAGTGACGGGGGTATATATATATATATATAATCTATCCTGTGTAGTGACAGTGTATGGTGATCAGCAGGGTGACGGGGGGTATATATATATATAATCTATCCTGTGTAGTGACAGTGTATGGTGATCAGCAGGGTGACGGGGTATATATATATATAATCTATCCTGTGTAGTGACAGTGTATGGTGATCAGCAGAGTGACGGGGGTATATATATATATATAATCTATCCTGTGTAGTGACAGTGTATGGTGATCAGCAGGGTGACGGGGGTATATATATATATAATCTATCCTGTGTAGTGACAGTGTATGGTGATCAGCAGAGTGACGGGGGTATATATATATATAATCTATCCTGTGTAGTGACAGTGTATGGTGATCAGCAGGGTGACGGGGGTATATATATATATAATCTATCCTGTGTAGTGACAGTGTATGGTGATCAGCAGGGTGACGGGGGTATATATATATATAATCTATCCTGTGTAGTGACAGTGTATGGTGATCAGCAGAGTGACGGGGGGTATATATATATATAATCTATCCTGTGTAGTGACAGTGTATGGTGATCAGCAGGGTGACGGGGGGTATATATATATATAATCTATCCTGTGTAGTGACAGTGTATGGTGATCAGCAGGGTGACGGGGGTATATATATATATAATCTATCCTGTGTAGTGACAGTGTATGGTGATCAGCAGGGTGACGGGGGTATATATATATATAATCTATCCTGTGTAGTGACAGTGTATGGTGATCAGCAGAGTGACGGGGGTATATATATATATAATCTATCCTGTGTAGTGACAGTGTATGGTGATCAGCAGGGTGACGGGGGTATATATATATATAATCTATCCTGTGTAGTGACAGTGTATGGTGATCAGCAGGGTGACGGGGGTATATATATATATAATCTATCCTGTGTAGTGACAGTGTATGGTGATCAGCAGAGTGACGGGGGGTATATATATATATAATCTATCCTGTGTAGTGACAGTGTATGGTGATCAGCAGAGTGACGGGGGGTATATATATATATAATCTATCCTGTGTAGTGACAGTGTATGGTGATCAGCAGGGTGACGGGGGTATATATATATATAATCTATCCTGTGTAGTGACAGTGTATGGTGATCAGCAGGGTGACGGGGGTATATATATATATAATCTATCCTGTGTAGTGACAGTGTATGGTGATCAGCAGAGTGACGGGGGTATATATATATATAATCTATCCTGTGTAGTGACAGTGTATGGTGATCAGCAGAGTGACGGGGGGTATATATATATATAATCTATCCTGTGTAGTGACAGTGTATGGTGATCAGCAGGGTGACGGGGGGTATATATATATATAATCTATCCTGTGTAGTGACAGTGTATGGTGATCAGCAGGGTGACGGGGGGTATATATATATATATAATCTATCCTGTGTAGTGACAGTGTATGGTGATCAGCAGGGTGACGGGGGTATATATATATATATAATCTATCCTGTGTAGTGACAGTGTATGGTGATCAGCAGGGTGACGGGGGGTATATATATATATAATCTATCCTGTGTAGTGACAGTGTATGGTGATCAGCAGAGTGACGGGGGTATATATATATATAATCTATCCTGTGTAGTGACAGTGTATGGTGATCAGCAGAGTGACGGGGGTATATATATATATAATCTATCCTGTGTAGTGACAGTGTATGGTGATCAGCAGGGTGACGGGGGTATATATATATATAATCTATCCTGTGTAGTGACAGTGTATGGTGATCAGCAGGGTGACGGGGGTATATATATATATAATCTATCCTGTGTAGTGACAGTGTATGGTGATCAGCAGGGTGACGGGGGGTATATATATATATATAATCTATCCTGTGTAGTGACAGTGTATGGTGATCAGCAGAGTGACGGGGGGTATATATATATATAATCTATCCTGTGTAGTGACAGTGTATGGTGATCAGCAGAGTGACGGGGGTATATATATATATAATCTATCCTGTGTAGTGACAGTGTATGGTGATCAGCAGAGTGACGGGGGTATATATATATATAATCTATCCTGTGTAGTGACAGTGTATGGTGATCAGCAGGGTGACGGGGGTATATATATATATAATCTATCCTGTGTAGTGACAGTGTATGGTGATCAGCAGGGTGACGGGGGTATATATATATATATATAATCTATCCTGTGTAGTGACA
>NW_027461787.1:1284939-1325495 GCF_050947455.1 Rhinoderma darwinii
CGCCATACATGTCCACAGGTTGTGTTTGGTATTGCAGCTCAGTCCCATTCACTTCAGTTAAGCTGCTATACCAGACACAACCCAATGGCAGGTGTGGCGCTGTTTTGGAACAAGGCAGTCCCATTAAGCTGCTTTATGGTATAGAGACACTGGACGCCTCAGATCTCTCTTTAGTCCTTGTGGAGGACTGTCCGGCTCTGAGACGACGGCTCCCCTCCAGCAGCCGGACACAACTTTTATGGATAAAACAAGGACAGATTGATAAAGATTTTATTGTCCCAGGAAGACGCGCTCATCATCTGCAGTAAATGGAGCAATAAAATAAATCTATGAACATGAACAGCAGAACATCAGCTGCACGAGGATACGGGGACCGCCGCTCTGGCGGATATCGGGATATTGCCTGGGTGATGACATCACAAGTGTCACACTACATCACACCGAAGATGTAACCACCGCTGGTCACGTGACCCCCACCTGCAGGAGAAGCGGCACTCAGCTCTCATCCTCCTCTTCAGAGACCTGGTCAGTAGGAACGACCCGCAGGTTGTTTGCTCGAACACTGGTCATGGTGGGACAGCCGGTCATTAGGTTGGACACTCCCTGCAGCGTGACCCCTGAACCGTCCAAACTCAGCTGTACGATGGACGAGTGTCTCAGGAAGCGAAGACCTGGCCAAAAAAGGAGATCAGAGGTCAACGAGGAAACGGCCGCAATGACCCACAGCCACGAGACCAGATACTCAACACAGTACTATATACACCGCTCTACACTATACGGCACTATATACACCGCTCTACACTATACGGCACTATATACACCGCTCTACACTATACGGCACTATATACACCGCTCTACACTATACGGCACTATATACACCGCTCTACACTATACGGCACTATATACACCGCTCTACACTATACGGCACTATATACACCGCTCTACACTATACGGCACTATATACACCGCTCTACACTATACGGCACTATATACACCGCTCTACACTATACGGCACTATATACACCGCTCTACACTATACGGCACTATATACACCGCTCTACACTATACGGCACTATATACACCGCTCTACACTATACGGCACTATATACACCGCTCTACACTATACGGCACTATATACACCGCTCTACACTATACGGCACTACATACACCGCTCTACACTATACGGCACTACATACACCGCTCTACACTATACAGCACTACATACACCGCTCTACACTATACAGCACTACATACACCGCTCTACACTATACGGCACTACATACACCGCTCTACACTATACGGCACTACATACACCGCTCTACACTATACGGCACTATATACACCGCTCTACACTATACGGCACTATATACACCGCTCTACACTATACGGCACTATATACACCGCTCTACACTATACGGCACTATATACACCGCTCTACACTATATACACCGCTCTACACTATACGGCACTATATACACCGCTCTACACTATACGGCACTATATACACCGCTCTACACTATACGGCACTATATACACCGCTCTACACTATACGGCACTATATACACCGCTCTACACTATACGGCACTATATACACCGCTCTACACTATACGGCACTATATACACCGCTCTACACTATACGGCACTATATACACCGCTCTACACTATACGGCACTATATACACCGCTCTACACTATACGGCACTATATACACCGCTCTACACTATACGGCACTATATACACCGCTCTACACTATACGGCACTATATACACCGCTCTACACTATACGGCACTATATACACCGCTCTACACTATACGGCACTATATACACCGCTCTACACTATACAGCACTATATACACCGCTCTACACTATACAGCACTATATACACCGCTCTACACTATACAGCACTATATACACCGCTCTACACTATACAGCACTATATACACCGCTCTACACTATACAGCACTATATACACCGCTCTACACTATACAGCACTATATACACCGCTCTACACTATACAGCACTATATACACCGCTCTACACTATACAGCACTATATACACCGCTCTACACTATACAGCACTATATACACCGCTCTACACTATACAGCACTATATACACCGCTCTATACTATACAGCACTATATACACCGCTCTACACTATACAGCACTATATACACCGCTCTACACTATACAGCACTATATACACCGCTCTACACTATACAGCACTATATACACCGCTCTACACTATACAGCACTATATACACCGCTCTACACTATACAGCACTATATACACCGCTCTACACTATACAGCACTATATACACCGCTCTACACTATACAGCACTATATACACCGCTCTACACTATACAGCACTATATACACCGCTCTACACTATACAGCACTATATACACCGCTCTACACTATACAGCACTATATACACCGCTCTATACTATACAGCACTATATACACCGCTCTACACTATACAGCACTATATACACCGCTCTACACTATACACCGCTCTATACTATACAGCACTATATACACCGCTCTACACTATATACACCGCTCTACACTAAACAGCACTATATACACCGCTCTACACTATACGGCACTATATACACCGCTCTACACTATACGGCACTATATACACCGCTCTACACTATACGGCACTATATACACCGCTCTACACTATACGGCACTATATACACCGCTCTACACTATACAGCACTATATACACCGCTCTATACTATACAGCACTATATACACCGCTCTACACTATACAGCACTATATACACCGCTCTACACTATACAGCACTATATACACCGCTCTACACTATACAGCACTATATACACCGCTCTACACTATACAGCACTATATACACCGCTCTACACTATACAGCACTATATACACCGCTCTACACTATACAGCACTATATACACCGCTCTACACTATACAGCACTATATACACCGCTCTACACTATACAGCACTATATACACCGCTCTACACTATACAGCACTATATACACCGCTCTACACTATACAGCACTATATACACCGCTCTACACTATACAGCACTATATACACCGCTCTACACTATACAGCACTATATACACCGCTCTACACTATACAGCACTATATACACCGCTCTACACTATACAGCACTATATACACCGCTCTACACTATACAGCACTATATACACCGCTCTACACTATACAGCACTATATACACCGCTATACACTATACAGCACTATATACACCGCTCTACACTATACGGCACTATATACACCGCTCTACACTATACAGCACTATATACACCGCTCTACACTATACAGCACTATATACACCGCTCTATACTATACAGCACTATATACACCGCTCTATACTATACAGCACTATATACACCGCTCTACACTATACAGCACTATATACACCGCTCTACACTATACGGCACTATATACACCGCTCTATACTATACGGCACTATATACACCGCTCTACACTATACGGCACTATATACACCGCTCTACACTATACGGCACTATATACACCGCTCTACACTATACGGCACTATATACACCGCTCTACACTATACGGCACTATATACACCGCTCTACACTATACGGCACTATATACACCGCTCTACACTATACGGCACTATATACACCGCTCTACACTATACGGCACTATACACACCGCTCTACACTATACAGCACTATATACACCGCTCTACACTATACAGCACTATATACACCGCTCTACACTATATACACCGCTCTACACTATACAGCACTATATACACCGCTCTACACTATACAGCACTATATACACCGCTCTACACTATATAGCACTATATACACACCGCTCTACACTATACAGCACTATATACACCACTATATACACCGCTCTACACTATACAGCACTATATACACCGCTCTACACTATACAGCACTATATACACCGCTCTATACTATACAGAACTATATACACCGCTCTACACTATACAGCACTATATACACCGCTCTACACTATACAGCACTATATACACCGCTCTACACTATACAGCACTATATACACCGCTCTACACTATACAGCACTATATACATCGCTCTACACTATACAGCACTATATACACCGCTCTACACTCTACAGCACTATATACACCGCTCTACACTATACAGCACTATATACACCGCTCTACACTATACAGCACTATATACACCGCTCTACACTATACAGCACTATATACACCGCTCTACACTATACAGCACTATATACACCGCTCTACACTATACAGCACTATATACACCGCTCTACACTATACAGCACTATATACACCGCTCTACACTATACAGCACTATATACACCGCTCTACACTATACAGCACTATATACACCGCTCTACACTATACAGCACTATATACACCGCTCTACACTATACAGCACTATATACACCGCTCTACACTATACAGCACTATATACACCGCTCTACACTATACAGCACTATATACACCGCTCTACACTATACAGCACTATATACACCGCTCTATACTATACAGCACTATATACACCGCTCTACACTATACAGAACTATATACACCGCTCTACACTATACACACCACTCTACACTATACAGCACTATATACACCGCTCTACACTATACAGCACTATATACACCGCTCTATACAGCACTATATGCACCGCTCTACACTATACAGCACTATATACACGCTCTACACTATACAGCACTATATACACCGCTCTACACTATACAGCACTATATACACCGCTCTACACTATACAGCACTATATACACCGCTCTATACTATACAGCACTATATACACCGCTCTACACTATACAGCACTATATACACCGCTCTACACTACAGCACTATATACACCGCTCTACACTATACAGCACTATATACATCAGTCTATACTATACACACCGCTCTACACTATACAGCGCTATATACACCGCTCTACACTATACAGCACTATATACACCGCTCTATACTATACAGCACTATATACACCGCTCTACACTATACAACACTATATACACCGCTCTACACTATACAGCACTATATACACCGCTCTACACTATACAGCACTATATACACCGCTCTACACTATACAGCACTATATACACCGCTCTATACTATACAGCACTATATACACCGCTCTACACTATACAGCACTATATACACCGCTCTACACTATACAGCACTATATACACCGCTCTACACTATATAGCACTATATACACACCGCTCTACACTATACAGCACTATATACACCACTATATACACCGCTCTACACTATACAGCACTATATACACCGCTCTACACTATACAGCACTATATACACCGCTCTATACTATACAGAACTATATACACCGCTCTACACTATACAGCACTATATACACCGCTCTACACTATACAGCACTATATACACCGCTCTACACTATACAGCACTATATACACCGCTCTACACTATACAGCACTATATACATCGCTCTACACTATACAGCACTATATACACCGCTCTACACTCTACAGCACTATATACACCGCTCTACACTATACAGCACTATATACACCGCTCTACACTATACAGCACTATATACACCGCTCTACACTATACAGCACTATATACACCGCTCTACACTATACAGCACTATATACACCGCTCTATACTATACAGCACTATATACACCGCTCTACACTATACAGCACTATATACACCGCTCTATAATATACAGCACTATATACACCGCTCTATACTATACAGCACTATATACACCGCTCTACACTATACAGCACTATATACACCGCTCTATACTATACAGCACTATATACACCGCTCTACACTATACAGAACTATATACACCGCTCTACACTATACACACCACTCTACACTATACAGCACTATATACACCGCTCTACACTATACAGCACTATATACACCGCTCTATACAGCACTATATGCACCGCTCTACACTATACAGCACTATATACACCGCTCTACACTATACAGCACTATATACACCGCTCTACACTATACAGCACTATATACACCGCTCTACACTATACAGCACTATATACACCGCTCTATACTATACAGCACTATATACACCGCTCTACACTATACAGCACTATATACACCGCTCTACACTACAGCACTATATACACCGCTCTACACTATACAGCACTATATACATCAGTCTATACTATACACACCGCTCTACACTATACAGCGCTATATACACCGCTCTACACTATACAGCACTATATACACCGCTCTATACTATACAGCACTATATACACCGCTCTACACTATACAACACTATATACACCACTCTACACTATACAGCACTATATACACCGCTCTACACTATACAGCACTATATACACCGCTCTACACTATACAGCACTATATACACCGCTCTATACTATACAGCACTATATACACCGCTCTACACTATACAGCACTATATACACCGCTCTACACTATACAGCACTATATACACCGCTCTACACTATACAGCACTATATACACCGCTCTACACTATACAGCACTATATACACCGCTCTACACTATAGACATCGCTCTACACCAGGGGTCTCAAGCACGCGGCCCGCATGCGGCCCCTGGGGCTGTCATCTGCGGCCCGCGGGACACAGAGCCGCTAGTATCGGGTCTGCTCTGAGACTCTGGAATTCCCTGACATCGCTGTCCACATATGAACAGCGATGTCTGGGGCTTCCCCAGAACCGGAGTCCCGAGCAGAGCGCTGGTGTCGGCTCTGCTCCGGGACTCTGTGGAATTCCCTGACATCGCTGCCCATATATGGACAGTGTGCCAGGGTCTTGCCCAGAGCGGAGCAGAGCGCTGGTGTCGGCTCTGCTCCTGGACTCTGTGGAATTCCCTGACATCGCTGTCCACATATGAACAGCGATGTCTGGGGCTTCCCCAGAGCCGGAGTCTCGAGCAGAGCGCTGGTGTCGGCTCTGCTCCGGGACTCTGTGGAATTCCCTGACATCGCTGCCCATATATGGACAGTGTGTGAGGGTCTTGCCCAGAGCGGAGCAGAGCGCTGGTGTCGGCTCTGCTCCTGGACTCTGTGGAATTCCCTGACATCGCTGTCCACATATGAATAGCGATGTCTGGGGCTTCCCCAGAGCCGGAGTCCCGAGCAGAGCGCTGGTGTCGGCTCTGCTCCGGGACTCTGTGGAATTCCCTGACATCGCTGCCCATATATGGACAGTGTGTCAGGGTCTTGCCCAGAGCGGAGCAGAGCGCTGGTGTCGGCTCTGCTCCTGGACTCTGTGGAATTCCCTGACATCGCTGTCCACATATGAACAGCGATGTCTGGGGCTTCCCCAGAGCCGGAGTCTCGAGCAGAGCGCTGGTGTCGGCTCTGCTCCTGGACTCTGTGGAATTCCCTGACATCGCTGCCCATATATGGACAGTGTGTGAGGGTCTTGCCCAGAGCGGAGCAGAGCGCTGGTGTCGGCTCTGCTCCTGGACTCTGTGGAATTCCCTGACATCGCTGTCCACATATGAATAGCGATGTCTGGGGCTTCCCCAGAGCCGGAGTCCCGAGCAGAGCGCTGGTGTCGGCTCTGCTCCGGGACTCTGTGGAATTCCCTGACATCGCTGCCCATATATGGACAGTGTGTCAGGGTCTTGCCCAGAGCGGAGCAGAGCGCTGGTGTCGGCTCTGCTCCTGGACTCTGTGGAATTCCCTGACATCGCTGTCCACATATGAACAGCGATGTCTGGGGCTTCCCCAGAGCCGGAGTCTCGAGCAGAGCGCTGGTGTCGGCTCTGCTCCGGGACTCTGTGGAATTCCCTGACATCGCTGCCCATATATGGACAGTGTGTGAGGGTCTTGCCCAGAGCGGAGCAGAGCGCTGGTGTCGGCTCTGCTCCTGGACTCTGTGGAATTCCCTGACATCGCTGTCCACATATGAACAGCGATGTCTGGGGCTTCCACAGAGCCGGAGTCCCGAGCAGAGCGCTGGTGTCGGCTCTGCTCCGGGACTCTGTGGAATTCCCTGACATCGCTGCCCATATATGGACAGTGTGTCAGGGTCTTGCCCAGAGCGGAGCAGAGCGCTGGTGTCGGCTCTGCTCCTGGACTCTGTGGAATTCCCTGACATCGCTGTCCACATATGAACAGCGATGTCTGGGGCTTCCCCAGAGCCGGAGTCTCGAGCAGAGCGCTGGTGTCGGCTCTGCTCCGGGACTCTGTGGAATTCCCTGACATCGCTGCCCATATATGGACAGTGTGTGAGGGTCTTGCCCAGAGCGGAGCAGAGCGCTGGTGTCGGCTCTGCTCCTGGACTCTGTGGAATTCCCTGACATCGCTGTCCACATATGAACAGCGATGTCTGGGGCTTCCACAGAGCCGGAGTCCCGAGCAGAGCGCTGGTGTCGGCTCTGCTCCGGGACTCTGTGGAATTCCCTGACATCGCTGCCCATATATGGACAGTGTGTCAGGGTCTTGCCCAGAGCGGAGTCCCGGGCAGAGCGCTATTATCTGCTCTGCTCCGGAACTCTGGGGAAGCCTCTGACATCGCTGTCCATACATCGACAATGATGTCAGGGGCTTCCCCAGAGCAGGAGTCCCAGTGATGTCAGGAGCACAGCTGGAGTCCCAGGAAGAGCCTACTAGCGCTCTGCCTGGGACTCCAGCACTGTGGCGTTATCTACAAGTGGGTGTGTGACAGTATCTGAAGAGGACACTGGCATTATCTAGGGGTGTGTTGCATTATCTACAGAGGGCAGTGTGGCCTTATCTACAGAGGGCACTGTGGCCTTATCTACAGAGGGCACTGTGGCCTTATCTACAGAGGGCACTGTGGCCTTATCTACAGAGGGCACTGTGGCCTTATCTACAGAGGGCACTGTGGCCTTATCTACAGACGGCACTGTGGCCTTATCTACAGAGGGCACTGTGGCCTTATCTAGGGGTGTGTTGCATTATCCACAGAGGGCACTGCGGCAGCATCCACAGAGGGCACTGCGGCACTATCTAAAAAGGGGCTGCCCAATCTTGACATGTGTGCTAACTGAGCCGCCGGACTGCATTTGGCGACACTTAAACTGGATAGCTGGATTGTTGAAATAAGCACGTGGAGAAATATCTCAAATTTTAAACCTAGCGCTATTATTATAGTAATGTAGTATTATTATTCTAGTAATATAGTGTTATAGTAGTTCAAATAACTAATTGATTAACAATAATTTTGTATTGTATCAAATTTGAAAGTAATGCGGCCCCTCAACTTCCCATTTTTTCTATATGCGGCCCACTTACCCGGCCGAGTTTGAGACCCCTGCTCTACACTATACAGCACTATATACACCGCTCTACACTCTACAGCACTATATACACCGCTCTACACTATACAGCACTATATACACCGCTCTACACTATACAGCACTATATACACCGCTCTACACTATACAGCACTAAATACACCGCTCTACACTATACAGCACTATATACACCGCTCTATACTATACAGCACTATATGCACCGCTCTACACTATACAGCACTATATACACCGCTCTACACTATACAGCACTATATACACCGCTCTACACTATACAGCACTATATACACCGCTCTACACTATACAGCACTATATGCACCGCTCTACACTATACAGCACTATATACACCGCTCTACACTATACAGCACTATATACACCGCTCTACACTATACAGCACTATATATACCGCTCTACACTATACAGAACTATATACACCGCTCTACACTATACAGCACTATATACACCGCTCTACACTATACAGCACTATATACACCGCTCTACACTATACAGCACTATATACACCGCTCTACACTATACAGCACTATATACACCGCTCTACACTATACAGCACTATATACACCGCTCTACACTATACAGCACTATATACACCGCTCTATACAGCACTATATGCACCGCTCTACACTATACAGCACTATATACACCGCTCTACACTATACAGCACTATATACACCGCTCTACACTATACAGCACTATATACACCGCTCTACACTATACAGAACTATATACACCGCTCTACACTATACAGCACTATATACACCGCTCTACACTATACAGCACTATATACACCGCTCTACACTATACAGAACTATATACACCGCTCTACACTATACAGCACTATATACACCGCTCTACACTATACAGAACTATATACACCGCTCTACACTATACAGCACTATATACACCGCTCTACACTATACACCACTATATACACCGCTCTACACTATACAGCACTATATACATCGCTCTACACTATACAGCACTATATACACCGCTCTACACTATACAGCACTATATACACCGCTCTACACTCTACAGCACTATATACACCGCTATACACTATACAGCACTATATACACCGCTCTACACTCTACAGCACTATATACACCGCTCTACACTATACAGCACTATATACACCGCTCTACACTCTACAGCACTATATACACCGCTCTACACTATACAGCACTATATACACCGCTCTACACTATATAGCACTATATACACCGCTCTACACTATACAGCACTATATACACCGCTCTACACTATACAGAACTATATACACCGCTCTACACTATACAGAACTATATACACCGCTCTACACTATACAGAACTATATACACCGCTCTACACTATACAGCACTATATACACCGCTCTACACTATACACCACTATATACACCGCTCTACACTATACAGCACTATATACATCGCTCTACACTATACAGCACTATATACACCGCTCTACACTATACAGCACTATATACACCGCTCTACACTATACAGCACTATATACACCGCTCTACACTATACAGCACTATATACACCGCTCTACACTCTACAGCACTATATACACCGCTCTACACTATACAGCACTATATACACCGCTCTACACTATATAGCACTATATACACCGCTCTACACTATACAGAACTATATACACCGCTCTACATTATACAGCACTATATACACCGCTCTACATTATACAACACTATATACACCGCTCTACACTATACAGCGCTATATACACCGCTCTACACTATACAGCGCTATATACACCGCTCTACACTATACAGCACTATATACACCGCTCTACACTATACAGCACTATATACACCGCTCTACACTATACAGCACTATATACACCGCTCTACACTACAGCACTATATACACCGCTCTACACTATACAGCACTATATACACCGCTCTACACTATACAGCACTATATACACCGCTCTACACTATACAGCACTATATACACCGCTCTACACTATACAGCACTATATACACCGCTCTACACTATACAGCACTATATACACCGCTCTACACTACAGCACTATATACACCGCTCTACACTATACAGCACTATATACACCGCTCTATACTATACAGCACTATATACACCGCTCTACACTATACAGCACTATATACACCGCTCTACACTACAGCACTATATACACCGCTCTACACTATACAGCACTATATACACCGCTCTACACTATACAGCACTATATACACCGCTCTATACTATACAGCACTATATACACCGCTCTACACTATACAGCACTATATACACCGCTCTACACTATACAGCACTATATACACCGCTCTACACTATACAGCACTATATACACCGCTCTACACTACAGCACTATATACACCGCTCTACACTATACAGCACTATATACACCGCTCTACACTATACAGCACTATATACACCGCTCTACACTATACAGCACTATATACACCGCTCTACACTATACAGCACTATATACACCGCTCTACACTATACAGCACTATATACACCACTCTACAGCACTATATACACCGCTCTACACTATACAGCACTATATACACTATATTTCCATCCATATGGAAAACACACGGCGAATTTATGCATTAAAGGTGTTAAAACTCTATTAAAGCAGAACGTCATTTTTACCCCCACAATAAATGTGGGTGCTCCGGCGGTTTCCCCCACTAATTACAACTGATCATTTACCACCGGCGATCTGCTCCTTTATCATGGGATAATCCCTTCAAGTTCTGTAGGATCAACAAACCAGAGGGTAGAACAAATCGGACATTGAATCCCGCGGTTTTTTGCACCAGTTGTAAACCTTTTATTGTGAAATGCCACCAGTAAAATTCTGCTTCTGCGCTGCCCCTCACCTCCTGCGCTGTCGCCATCCTCACGTGCTGCCCCTCACCTCCTGCGCTGCCCCTCACCTCCTGCGCTGCCCCTCACCTCCTGCGCTGTCGCCATCCTCACGTGCTGCCCCTCACCTCCTGCGCTGCCCCTCACCTCCTGCGCTGTCGCCATCCTCACGTGCTGCCCCTCACCTCCTGCGCTGCCCCTCACCTCCTGCGCTGTCGCCATCCTCACGTGCTGCCCCTCACCTCCTGCGCTGTCGCCATCCTCACGCGCTGCCCCTCACCTCCTGCGCTGTCGCCATCCTCACGCGCTGCCCCTCACCTCGTGCGCTGTCGCCATCCTCACGCGCTGCCCCTCACCTCCTGCGCTGTCGACATCCTCACGCGCTGCCCCTCACCTCCTGCGCTGTCGACATCCTCACGCGCTGCCCCTCACCTCCTGCGCTGCTGTCCTCCTCCTGCACTGTCGCCATCCTCATACGCTGCCGCTTGCCTCCTGTGCATTCCCTCACCTCTAGTACCTCCTGCTTTGCCACCCCCCTCGCAATACCCTCGCCTCCTCGCGCTGCCCCTCGCCTCCAGTCCTCATTGTGCCTGTATATTCACGAGGCCTCCAGTCCTCACAGCGCCCAAGATGTAAAGTCACATGACTGTGTTGACCAATCGCTGTGGTTGAGGGTCGTGAGGCCTGGATAATACACGATCTCCTTTATATCATTGTACGGACTCCACTGAGCACCTTTACCCCCAGGGCACGCTGTACTTCTATTATATACCTGCCCCTGTCAGGGAACAGCGGGGGGCACAGGTTCATCATTACATTAGACTTTATTTACAGGTTGGAGCCATTTGGAGATTTTCTTGGCTCTCGGACAATATTTTTCTTTGCAATGGACGAAAAACGGAACCTCATCCACCTGCTCAGGTGTGACCTAAACAGAGCCCCTCCCCCGGACCTCAGCTCCGCCTCCACTCACCCTTGTTGGTGACTCGTGTACGACTTAAATTCACTTTCAGAAGGTTCTTGCACTTTTGGACTCCGAGCTTCAAGACGTTGTCACCGACGCCGGTGTCCGACAGTCCGAGAACCTGCCAGGAGAACAGCGGAGCTCAGTGACAAAACACACAGGTGATAAGCGGCAACAAATGTGACACTGGATGCCACCAGTCATGTGATGGACCGGCGCTGCTCACACAGATACAGGGGGGGGGGTCAACTTTTAAAACCAGTCCACTTTAGTTTATACCCCCCCCCCCCATATTACACAAAAATGTTTCCCCTCAGAAGCAGAATATTCCGCTGCTCAATCATAAGTGAAGGAGTGAGACCCCCTAAAGGTAGAGCAGCATGAACCTGCAGGTGTGGAAGGTGGGGGACGCACTCAGACACCCCTCTGCTTGTCACTTTAGTTCGGTCCAGACTTAAGTCCTCCAAAAGCTTCAGTCCCCGCAGGTGAAGTAGTCCGAAGTCTGATACTGACGTGTTACACAGGGACAAAACACGCAACCTGGAGGACCAACACATATATACATGACTGGAAATAAGAGGTTCCTCGAGCAGCCCCCTCCCACATGACCCCTAACACACCCCTCCCACATGACCCCTAACACACCCCTCCCACATGACCCCCTAACACACCCCTCCCACATGACCCCCTAACACACCCCCTCCCACATGACCCCCTAACACACCCCCTCCCACATGACCCCTAACACACCCCTCCCACATGACCCCCTAACACACCCCCTCCCACATGACCCCTAACACACCCCTCCCCCATGAAACCTAAGACACCCCTCCCACATGACCCCTAACACACTCCTCCCACATGAAACCTAACACACCCCTCCCACATGAAACCTAACACACCCCTCCCACATGACCCCTAACACACCCCTACCACACCCCTCCCACATGACCCCCTAACACACCCCTCCCACATGAAACCTAACACACCCCTCACACATGACCCCTAACACACCCCTCACACATGACCCCTAACACACCCCTCCCACATGACCCCTAACACACCCCCCCAACATGATTCCTAACACACCCCTCCCACATGACTTTTAACAAACCTAACAGCCCCCTCCATTCATAACACCTAACAGCCCCCTCCCACATGACTCCTAACAGCCCCTCCCACATGACTCCTAACAGCCCCTCCCACATGACTCATAACAGCCCCTCCCACATGACTCATAACAGCCCCTCCCACATGACTTCTACCGTGTCTCCACTGCTGACGATGCGGGAGGTCTCACCTGGGGAGCTGTGAGACGTGCTGCACGCCCTGGTCTGTGATCTGAGTGTGATCTGTTAAGTCCAATTCCAGGAGCCCGCAGAGACGTGACAGATGTGCCAATCCGCCGTCTGACAGGCTGTGTCTCCCAGGTAGAACCAGGCGGGTGAGCGACAGACCTGTGACAGAAGAGAAGATTGCCTCAGGACACCCGGGGCACGAAAACAGAGGAGATACCGAGCAAAAGACATCACCGGACTGACCCGACAGGAGCTCCAACACCCGACTGGAGCTCAGAGACTGCACCCCCGACAGCGTCAGCGTGGAGAGCGCCGGCAGCGAAGACACGGTCTGGAGAGACTCCTCCGTCACACCAGTGCTGTCTAGATGGAGAGAAGTCAGCTGCCTCAGACCAGACAACGAGGAGATGTCCGAAACCTAAGAGACAACCCAGATAACATGGAGAGTGGATCCCGGCATGTGGCCCCCAGATACTCACGTGGCCCTCACCTGGGTGTGTTTGACGCTCAGCACCCTCAGGTCCGGGCTCCGCTGCACCAGCAGGCTGAGGGTGCGCTCAGTGACCGCCGTCTGGTTGACGCTCAGGTGGGTGAGTGAACAGCTTGTGTTGAACAGGAAATCACACATTCCGCTATCGTTGACTTTGGTCTGATCCAGAACAAGATGAGACAAATGTGCCAAACCTGCAACATAAGAAACACATGACCGAGAGGAACCAGACAGAGCACAACGATGACTGAGCCAGACAGAGAACAACGATCACCGAGAGGTACCATACAGAGCGCAACGATGACTGAGCCAGACAGAGAACAACGATCACCGAGATGTACCATACAGAGCGCAACGATGACTGAGCCAGAGAACAACGATCACTGAGAGGTACCATACAGAGCGCAACGATGACTGAGCCAGACAGAGAACAACGATCACAGAGGTACCATACAGATGACTGAGCCAGACAGAGAACAACGATCACAGAGAGGTACCATACAGAGCACAACGATGACTGAGCCAGACAGAGAACAACGATCACCGAGATGTGCCATACAGAGCGCAACGATGACTGAGCCAGACAGAGAACAACGATCACCGAGAGGTACCATACAGAGCACAACGATGACTGAGCCAGACAGAGAACAACGATCACCGAGATGTGCCATACAGAGCGCAACGATGACTGAGCCAGACAGAGAACAACGATCACCGAGAGGTACCATACAGAGCACAACGATGACTGAGCCAGACAGAGAACAACGATCACCGAGATGTGCCATACAGAGCGCAACGATGACTGAGCCAGACAGAGCGCAACGGTCACTGAGAGGTACCATACAGAGCACAACGATGACTGAGCCAGACAGAGAACCACGATCACCGAGAGGTGCCATACGGAGTGCAACGATGACTGAGCCAGACAGAGAACAACGATCACCGAGAGGTACCATACAGAGCACAACGATGACTGAGCCAGACAGAGAACAACGATCACCGAGATGTGCCATACGGAGCGCAACGATGACTGAGCCAGACAGAGAACAACGATCACCGAGAGGTACCATACAGAGCGCAACGATGACTGAGCCAGACAGAGCGCAACGATCACCGAGAGGTGCCATACAGAGCACAACGATAACTGAGCCAGACAGAGAACAACGATCACCGAGAGGAACCAGACAGAGCTCAACGATGACTGAGCCAGAGCGCAACGATCACCGAGAGGTACCATACAGAGCGCAACGATGACTGAGCCAGACAGAGAACAACGATCACCGAGAGGTACCATACAGAGCGCAACGATGACTGAGCCAGACAGAGCGCAACGATCACCGAGAGGTACCATACAGAGCGCAACGATGACTGAGCCAGACAGAGAACAACGATCACCGAGAGGTGCCATACAGAGCGCAACGATGACTGAGCCAGACAGAGAACAACGATCACCGAGAGGTACCATACAGAGCGCAACGATGACTGAGCCAGACAGAGAACAACGATCACCGAGAGGTGCCATACAGAGCGCAACGATCACCGAGATGTACCATACAGAGCACAATGATTGCTTAGCCAGACAGAGCGCAACGATGACTGAGCCAGACAGAGCGGAACGATCACCGAGAGGTACCATACAGAGCACAATGATGGCTTAGCCAGACAGAGCGCAACGATGACTGAGAGGAACCAGACAGAGCACAAAGATGTCCAAGAGGAACCAGACAGAGCACAACAATGACTGAGCCAGACACAGAACAACGATCACCAAGAGGTACCATACAGAGCGCAACGATGACTGAGCCAGACAGAGAACAACGATCACCGAGAGGTACCATACAGAGCGCAACGATGACTGAGCCAGACAGAGAACAACGATCACAGAGGTACCATACAGAGCGCAACGATGACGGAGCCAGACAGAGCGCAACGATGACGGAGCCAGACAGAGAACAGCGATCACCGATAGGTACAATACAGAGCACAATGATTACGGACGCAATTAGACACAGTACAACGGAAACTGAGAGGAACCAGACAGAGCGCAATGGATAACAGAGAACCCAGACAGAGCGCAACGATAACAGAGGAACCAGACAGAGCGCAACATCTACCAAGAGGAATCAGGCAGTGCACAATGATTACGGACGCAATTAGACACGGTACAACGATAACTGAGAGGAACCAGACAGAGCGCAATGATAACAGAGAACCCAGACAGAGCGCAACGATGACCGAGAGGAACCAGAAAGAGCGCAATAATTACAAAAAGGAAATCAGGCAGTGCACAATGATGATCGAGAGAAACCAGACAGAGCGCAACGATGACCGAGAGAAACCAGACAGAGCGCAACGATGACCGAGAGAAACCAGGCAGAGCGCAACGATGACCGAGAGAAACCAGACAGAGCGCAACGATGACCGAGAGAAACCAGACAGAGCGCAACGATGACCGAGAGAAACCAGACAGAGCGCAACGATGACCGAGAGAAACCAGACCGAGCGCAACAGAGCACAATGATTACGGACGCAATCAGACAGAGTACAACGAAAACTGAGAGGAACCAAAGAGAGCGCAATGATAACAGAGAAACCAGACAGAGCGCAATGATGACCGAGAGGAACCAGAGCGCAATGATGACCGAGAGAAACCAGACAGAGCGCAACGATGATCGAGAGGAACCAGACAGAGCGCAACGATGACCGAGAGGAACCAGACAGAGCACAATGATTACGGACGCAATCAGACACAGTACAACGAAAACTGAGAGGAACCAGACAGAGCGCAACGATGATTGAGAGGAACCAGACAGAGAACAACGATGACCGAGAGGAACCAGACAGACAGAGCGCAACGATGACGGAGCCAGACAGAGAACAACGATCACTAAGAGGTACCATACAGAGCACAATGATTACGGACGAAATCAGACACAGTTCCATGAAAACTGAGAGGAACCAGACAGAGCGCAACGATGATCGAGAGGAACCAGACAGAGACCAACGATCACCGAGAGGTACCATACAGAGCGCAACGATGACTGAGCCAGACAGAGAACAACGATCACCGAGAGGTACCATACAGAGCGCAACGATGACTGAGCCAGACAGAGAACAACGATCACAGAGGTACCATACAGAGCGCAACGATGACTGAGCCAGACAGAGAACAACGATCACAGAGAGGTACCATACAGAGCACAATGATGACTGAGCCAGACAGAGAACAACGATCACAGAGAGGTACCATACAGAGCGCAACGATGGCGGAGCCAGACAGAGCGCAACGATGACTGAGCCAGACAGAGCGCAACGATGACTGAGCCAGACAGAGAACAACGATCACCGATAGGTACAATACAGAGCACAATGATTACGAACGCAATTAGACACAGTGCAACGGAAACTGAGAGGAACCAGACAGAGCGCAACGATGACGGAGCCAGACAGAGAACAACGATCACTAAGAGGTACCATACAGAGCACAATGATTACGGACGAAATCAGACACAGTACAACGAAAACTGAGAGGAACCAGAGAGCGCAATGATAACAGAGAAACCAGACAGAGCGCAATGATGACTGAGAGGAACCAGACAGAGCGCAACGATGATCGAGAGGAACCAGACAGAGAACAACGATCACCGAGAGGTACCATACAGAGCGCAACGATGACTGAGCCAGACAGAGAACAACGATCACCGAGAGGTACCATACAGAGCGCAACGATGACTGAGCCAGACAGAGAACAACGATCACAGAGAGGTACCAGACAGAGCGCAACGATGACGGGGCCAGACAGAGCGCAACGATGACTGAGCCAGACAGAGCGCAACGATGACTGAGCCAGACAGTGCACAATGATGACCGAGAGAAACCCGACAGAGCGCAACGATGACCGAGAGAAACCAGACAGAGCGCAACGATGACCGAGAGAAACCAGACTGAGCGCAACGATGACCGAGAGAAACCAGACCGAGCGCAACGATGACCAAGAGGAACCAGACCGAGCACAACGATGACCGAGAAGAACCAGACAGAGCGCAACGATCACTGAGAGGTACCATACAGAGCACAATGATTACGGACGCAATCAGACACAGTACAACGAAAACTGAGAGGAACCAGAGAGCGCAATGATAACAGAGAAACCAGACAGAGCGCAATGATGACAGAGAGGAACCAGACAGAGCGCAATGATGACCGAGAGAAACCAGACAGAGCGCAACGATGATCGAGAGGAACCAGACAGAGCACAACGATAACCGAGAGGAACCAGACAGAGCGCAACGATGACGGAGCCAGACAGAGAACAACGATCACTAAGAGGTACCATACAGAGCACAATGATTACGGACGAAATCACACAGTACAACGAAAACTGAGAGGAACCAGACAGAGCGCAATGATGACTGAGAGGAACCAGACAGAGCGATGAAAGAGAGCAATAAGAGAGTGCAACGATGAAAGAGAGGAATCATGCAAAGTTCAACAGACAGAAAGGAATCAGAGCGCAACAATGCCAATGGACGATAACACAACATGACATCAAACACGTGTAACACAGTGACACACACATACTGGACAAACAATACACACACGGACCGAACACACAATACACACACGTACCGGACACACAATACACACACGGACCGGACACACAATACACACACGGAACGGAGACACACAATACACACACGGACCGGACACACAATACACACACATACCGGACACACAATACACACACATACCGGACACACACGTACCAGACACACGTAGCGGACACACAATACACACACGTAGCGGACACACAATACACACACGTACCGGACACACAATACACACACATGGACACACAATACACACACGTACCAGACACACAATACACACATGGACACACATGCCGGACACATATTACACACACGTGCCGGACACATATTACACACACACGTGCCGGACACAAAATACACACATGTACCAGACACACAATAAACACACGTACCGGACACACAATAAACACACGTACCGGACACACAATACACACACGGACCGGACACACAATACACACACGGACCGGACACACAATACACACACGGACCAGACACACAATACACACAGTGGACAGTGAGTGGTCACCTCGGAGGTGGAGCAGACAGGACTCGGTGAGGTTCCGGCAGGCACTGAGATTCAGTTGCTGTAACTTCTGAAGCTGCTGCAGCACGCGGAGACCCTGATCTGAGGGAAAACAGCGGGATTTCAGGACCTGCCTAATAACACATGATGCAGGGTGCACGGATCAGAGGGGAGGGAGCGCACGGATCAGAGGGGAGGGAGCGCACGGATCAGAGGGGAGGGAGCGCACGGATCAGAGGGGAGGGAGCGCACGGATCAGAGGGGAGGGAGCGCACGGATCAGAGGGGAGGGAGCGCACGGATCAGAGGGGAGGGAGCGCACGGATCAGAGGGGAGGGAGCGCACGGATCAGAGGAGAGGGAGCGCACGGATCAGAGGGAAGGGAGCGCACGGATCAGAGGGAAGGGAGCGCACGGATCAGAGGGGAGGGAGCGCACGGATCAGAGGGGAGGGAGCGCACGGATCAGAGGGGAGGGAGCGCACGGATCAGAGGGTAGGGAGCGCACGGATCAGAGGAGAGGGAGCGCACGGATCAGAGGGGAGGGAGCGCACGGATCAGAGGGGAGGGAGCGCACGGATCAGAGGGGAGGGAGCGCACGGATCAAAGAGGAGGGAGCGCACGGATCAAATGGGAGGGAGCGCACGGATCAGAGGGGAGGGAGCGCACGGATCAGAGGGGAGGGAGCGCACGGATCAGAGGGGAGGGAGCGCACGGATCAGAGACGATGGAGCGAACGGATCAGAGGGGAGGAAGCGCACGGATCAGAGGGGAGGGAGCGCACGGATCAGAGGGGAGGGAGCGCACGGATCAGAGGGGAGGGAGCGCACGGATCAGAGGAGAGGGAGCGCACGGATCAGAGGGGAGGGAGCGCACGTACCTGTAATGAGACTGGAGGAGCTGAGGTTCAGGCGGCGCAGGCCCGGGAAGCCACGCAGCTGTCGGACTAGGTCATTGGTGCAGTACGGGTAGCAGTTCAGGGTCATCCTACGGACGGGGCAGCCATCGAAAAGCTCAAGGATCTTCGGCCGCAGAACTTGTTCCTTAATCATGTAATCAATAATCATCTCAGCCAGATCTGGAGTGAGACCAGACAGAGAACCGGGGTACTGCATGCTGGGGGCTGAGGAGAGAGGGCCACATCAGTGCACAGTATATACAGTACTGTATACAGGAGTATATATATATCAGTGCCCGGTATATACAAGAGAGGACAGTACTGTATACAGGAGTATATATATCAGTGCCCGGTATATATAGTTACATAGTTACATAGTTAGTACGGCTGAAAAAAGACACATGTCCATCAAGTCCAACCAAGGGAAGGGAAAAGGGAAGGAAAAATTTCTACACATAGGAGCTAATATTTTTTTGTTCTAGGAAATTATCTAACCCTTTTTTAAAGCCATCTACTGTCCCTGCTGTGACCAGCTCCTGCGGTGTCTCCTGTCCCTGCTGCGACCAGCTCCTGCGGTGTCTACTGTCCCTGCTGTGACCAGCTCCTGCGGTGTCTACTGTCCCTGCTGTGACGGCTCCTGCGGTGTCTACTGTCCCTGCTGTGACGGCTCCTGCGGTGTCTCCTGTCCCTGCTGTGACGGCTCCTGCGGTGTCTACTGTCCCTGCTGTGACGGCTCCTGCGGTGGCTATTCCATAAATTCACCGTTCTTACTGTAAAGAAGGCTTGTCGCCTCTGCAGGTTGAACCTTTTTTTCTCCAGACGGAGGGAGTGCCCCCTTGTTTTTTGAGGGGGTTTTACAAGGAACAGGATATCACCATATTTTTTGTATGTGCCATTAATATATTTATATAAGTTAATCATGTCCCCCCTTAGTCGTCTTTTTTCAAGGCTAAATAGGTTTAATTCTTTCAATCTTTTCTCATAACTTAAATTCTCCGCGCCCCTTATTAGCTTCGTTGCTCTTCTTTGTATTTTTTCCAACTCCAGGGCATCCTTTCTATGAACTGGAGCCCAGAACTGAACTGCATATTCTAGATGGGGCCTCACTAATGCTTTGTAAAGTGGTAATATTACATCTCTGTCCCGCGAGTCCAGGCCTCTTTTAATACACGACAATATCTTGCTGGCCTTTGAAGCAGCTGATTGACACTGCATGCTGTTATTGAGTTTATGATTTACAAGAACACCCAGATCCTTCTCAACAAGTGAATCCTCCAGTGTAGCTCCCCCTAGGACATATGATGCATGCAGGTTGTTGGTACCAAGATGCATAACTTTACATTTATCTACATTAAACTTCATCTGCCAAGTGGACGCCCAAACACTTAGTTTGTTTAAATCTGCCTGTAATTCATGAACATCTTCCATAGATTGAATTATATTGCATAGCTTGGTGTCATCTGCAAAAATAGAAATAGTGCTATTAATCCCATCCTCTATATCATTAATAAATAAGTTGAATAATAGTGGTCCCAGCACTGAACCCTGGGGTACACCACTTATAACCGGTGACCATTCAGAGAAGGAATCATTGACCACACCTCTCTGGATACGGTCCTTGAGCCAATTCTCAATCCAATTACAAACTATATTTTCTAAACCTATAGTCCGTAATTTACCCATTAGGCGTCTATGGGGGACAGTGTCAAATGCCTTTGCAAAGTCCAAAAACACTAAATCCACAGCGGCCCCTCTGTCTAGACTTCTCCTCACCTCTCATATAATCATTATATCCACAGCGGCCCCCCTGTCTAGACTTCTGCTCACCCCTCATATAAACACTATATCCACAGCGGCCCCTCTGTCTAGACTTCTGCTCACCCCTCATATAATCACTATATCCACAGCGGCCCCTCTGTCTAGACTTCTGCTCACCTCTTCATAAAAACAGATTAGGTTAGTTTGACAACTTCTGTCCTTAGTAAAACCGTGCTGGCTGTCACTTATAATGCTATTTATTGTCACATAATCCTGTATATAGTCCCTCAATAGCCCCTCAAACATTTTCCCCACGATGGATGTTAAGCTTACTGGTCTATAATTACCCGGGGAAGACATAGAGCCCTTTTTGAAAATAGGCACCACATTTGCCCTGCGCCAGTCCCTTGGCACTATACCAGTCACTAGAGATTCTCTGAATATTATGAAAAGGGGACAGAAATAACTGAACTAAGCTCTTTAAGAACTCTAGGGTGTAACCCATCTGGTCCCGGAGCCTTGTGCACATTTATTTTATTTAATTTAGTATATACAAGAGAGGACAGTACTGTTTACAGGAGTATATATATATATCAGTGCCCGGTATATACAAGAGAGGACAGTACTGTATACAGGAGTATATATATATCAGTGTACAGTATATACAAGAGAGGACAGTACTGTATACAGGAGTATATATATCAGTGCCCGGTATATACAAGAGAGGACAGTACTGTATACAGGAGTATATATATATATATATATCAGTGCCCGGTATATACAAGAGAGGACAGTACTGTATACAGGAGTATATATATATATATATCAGTGCCCGGTATATACAAGAGAGGACAGTACTGTGTACAGGAGTATATATCAGTGCCCAGTATATACAAGAGAGGACAGTACTGTATACAGGAGTATATATATCAGTACACAGTATACACAAGAGAGGACAGTACTGTATACAGGAGTATATATATCAGTGCCCAGTATATACAAGAGAGGACAGTACTGTATACAGGAGTATATATATCAGTGCCCGGTATATACAAGAGAGGACAGTACTGTATACAGGAGTATATATATCAGTGCACAGTATACACAAGAGAGGACAGTACTGTATACAGGAGTATATATATCAGTGCCCAGTATATACAAGAGAGGACAGTACTGTATACAGGAGTATATATATCAGTGCCCAGTATACACAAGAGAGGACAGTACTGTATACAGGAGTATATATATCAGTGCCCGGTATATACAAGAGAGGACAGTACTGTATACAGGAGTATATATATCAGTGCCCGGTACATACAAGAGAGGACAGTACTGTATACAGGAGTATATATATCAGTACACAGTACACACAAGAGAGGACAGTACTGTATACAGGAGTATATATATCAGTACACAGTATACACAAGAGAGGACAGTACTGTATATAGGAGTATATATATCAGTGCCCGGTATATACAAGAGAGGACAGTACTGTATACAGGAGTATATATATCAGTGCCCGGTATATACAAGAGAGGACAGTACTGTATACAGGAGTATATATATCAGTGCCCAGTATATACAAGAGAGGACAGTACTGTATACAGGAGTATATATATCAGTGCCCGGTATATACAAGAGAGGACAGTACAGTATACAGGAGTATATATATCAGTACACAGTATATACAAGAGAGGACAGTACTGTATACAGGAGTATATATATCAGTGCCCGGTATATACAAGAGAGGACAGTACTGTATACAGGAGTATATATATATCAGTACACAGTATACACAAGAGAGGACAGTACTGTATATAGGAGTATATATATCAGTGCCCGGTATATACAAGAGAGGACAGTACTGTATACAGGAGTATATATATCAGTGCCCGGTATATACAAGAGAGGACAGTACTGTATACAGGAGTATATATATCAGTGCCCAGTATATACAAGAGAGGACAGTACTGTATACAGGAGTATATATATCAGTGCCCGGTATATACAAGAGAGGACAGTACTGTATACAGGAGTATATATATATCAGTACACAGTATACACAAGAGAGGACAGTACTGTATATAGGAGTATATATATCAATGCCCGGTAAATACAAGAGAGGACAGTACTGTATACAGGAGTATATATATCAGTGCCCGGTATATACAAGAGAGGACAGTACTGTATACAGGAGTATATATATCAGTGCCCGGTATATACAAGAGAGGACAGTACTGTATACAGGAGTATATATATCAGTACACAGTATATACAAGAGAGGACAGTACTGTATACAGGAGTATATATATCAGTACACAGTATACACAAGAGAGGACAGTACTGTATACAGGGGTATATATATATCAGTACACAGTACACACAAGAGAGGACAGTACAGTATACAGGAGTATATATATCAGTGCCCGGTATATACAAGAGAGGACAGTACTGTGTACAGGAGTATATATATCAGTGCCCGGTATATACAAGAGAGGACAGTACTGTATACAGGAGTATATATATCAGTGCCCGGTATATACAAGAGAGGACAGTACTGTATACAGGAGTATATATATCAGTGCCCGGTACATACAAGAGAGGACAGTACTGTATACAGGAGTATATAAATATCAGTACACAGTATACACAAGAGAGGACAGTACTGTATACACGAGTATATATATCAGTGCCCGGTATATACAAGAGAGGACAGTACTGTATACAGGAGTATATATATCAGTGCCCGGTATATACAAGAGAGGACAGTACTGTATACAGGAGTATATATATCAGTGCCCGGTATATACAAGAGAGGACAGTACTGTATACAGGAGTATATATATATATCAGTGCCCGGTATATACAAGAGAGGACAGTACTGTATACAGGAGTATATATATCAGTACACAGTATACACAAGAGAGGACAGTACTGTATACAGGAGTATATATATCAGTGCCCGGTATATACAAGAGAGGACAGTACTGTATACAGGAGTATATATATCAGTGCCCGGTATATACAAGAGGACAGTACTGTATACACAAGTATATATATCAGTGCCCAGTATATACAAGAGAGGACAGTACTGTATACAGGAGTATATATATCAGTACACAGTATACACAAGAGAGGACAGTACTGTATACAGGAGTATATATATCAGTGCCCAGTATATACAAGAGAGGACAGTACTGTATACAGGAGTATATATATCAGTGCCCGGTATATACAAGAGAGGACAGTACTGTATACAGGAGTATATATATCAGTGCACAGTATACACAAGAGAGGACAGTACTGTATACAGGAGTATATATATCAGTGCCCAGTATATACAAGAGAGGACAGTACTGTATACAGGAGTATATATATCAGTGCCCAGTATACACAAGAGAGGACAGTACTGTATACAGGAGTATATATATCAGTGCCCGGTATATACAGAGAGGACAGTACTGTATACAGGAGTATATATATCAGTGCCCGGTACATACAAGAGAGGACAGTACTGTATACAGGAGTATATATATCAGTACACAGTACACACAAGAGAGGACAGTACTGTATACAGGAGTATATATATCAGTACACAGTATACACAAGAGAGGACAGTACTGTATATAGGAGTATATATATCAGTGCCCGGTATATACAAGAGAGGACAGTACTGTATACAGGAGTATATATATCAGTGCCCGGTATATACAAGAGAGGACAGTACTGTATACAGGAGTATATATATCAGTGCCCAGTATATACAAGAGAGGACAGTACTGTATACAGGAGTATATATATCAGTGCCCGGTATATACAAGAGAGGACAGTACTGTATACAGGAGTATATATATATCAGTACACAGTATACACAAGAGAGGACAGTACTGTATATAGGAGTATATATATCAGTGCCCGGTATATACAAGAGAGGACAGTACTGTATACAGGAGTATATATATCAGTGCCCAGTATATACAAGAGAGGACAGTACTGTATACAGGAGTATATATATCAGTGCCCGGTATATACAAGAGAGGACAGTACTGTATACAGGAGTATATATATATCAGTACACAGTATACACAAGAGAGGACAGTACTGTATATAGGAGTATATATATCAGTGCCCGGTATATACAAGAGAGGACAGTACTGTATACAGGAGTATATATATCAGTGCCCAGTATATACAAGAGAGGACAGTACTGTATACAGGAGTATATATATCAGTGCCCGGTATATACAAGAGAGGACAGTACAGTATACAGGAGTATATATATCAGTGCCCAGTATACACAAGAGAGGACAGTACTGTATACAGGAGTATATATATATCAGTACACAGTATACACAAGAGAGGACAGTACTGTATACACGAGTATATATATCAGTACACAGTATACTCAAGAGAGGACAGTACTGTATACAGGAGTATATATATATATATATATATATCAGTACACAGTATACACAAGAGAGGACAGTACTGTATACAGGAGTATATATATCAGTGCCCGGTATATACAAGAGAGGACAGTACTGTGTACAGGAGTATATATATCAGTGCCCGGTATATACAAGAGAGGACAGTACTGTATACAGGAGTATATATATCAGTGCCCAGTATACACAAGAGAGGACAGTACTGTATACAGGAGTATATATATCAGTACACAGTATATACAAGAGAGGACAGTACTGTATACAGGAGTATATATATCAGTGCCCGGTATATACAAGAGAGGACAGTACTGTATACAGGAGTATATATATATCAGTACATAGTATACACAAGAGAGGACAGTACTGTATACAGGAGTATATATATATCAGTGCCCGGTATATACAAGAGAGGACAGTACTGTATACAGGAGTATATATATCAGTGCCCGGTATATACAAGAGAGGACAGTACTGTATACAGGAGTATATATATCAGTGCCCAGTATACACAAGAGAGGACAGTACTGTATACAGGAGTATATATATCAGTACACAGTATATACAAGAGAGGACAGTACTGTATACAGGAGTATATATATCAGTGCCCGGTATATACAAGAGAGGACAGTACTGTATACAGGAGTATATATATATCAGTACATAGTATACACAAGAGAGGACAGTACTGTATACAGGTGTATATATATATCAGTACATAGTATACACAAGAGAGGACAGTACTGTATACAGAAGTATATATATATCAGTACATAGTATACACAAGAGAGGACAGTACTGTATACAGGAGTATATATATCAGTACACAGTATACACAAGAGAGGACAGTACTGTATACAGGAGTATATATATCAGTACACAGTATACACAAGAGAGGACAGTACTGTATACAGGAGTATATATATCAGTGCCCGGTATATACAAGAGAGGACAGTACTGTATACAGGAGTATATATATCAGTGCCCGGTATATACAAGAGAGGACAGTACTGTATACACGAGTATATATATCAGTGCCCAGTATATACAAGAGAGGACAGTACTGTGTACAGGAGTATATATATCAGTGCCCAGTATATACAAGAGAGGACAGTACTGTATACAGGAGTATATATATATATATCAGTGCCCGGTATATACAAGAGAGGACAGTACTGTGTACAGGAGTATATATATCAGTGCCCAGTATATACAAGAGAGGACAGTACTGTATACAGGAGTATATATATCAGTACACAGTATATACAAGAGAGGACAGTACTGTATACAGGAGTATATATATCAGTGCCCGGTATATACAAGAGAGGACAGTACTGTATACAGGAGTATATATATCAGTGCCCGGTATATACAAGAGAGGACAGTACTGTATACAGGAGTATATATATCAGTACCCGGTATATACAAGAGAGGACAGTACAGTATACAGGAGTATATATATCAGTGCCCAGTATATACAAGAGAGGACAGTACTGTATACAGGAGTATATATATCAGTACACAATATATACAAGAGAGGACAGTACTGTATACAGGAGTATATATATCAGTGCCCGGTATATACAAGAGAGGACAGTACAGTATACAGGAGTATATATATCAGTGCCCGGTATATACAAGAGAGGACAGTACTGTATACAGGAGTATATATATCAGTGCCCAGTATATACAAGAGAGGACAGTACTGTATACACAAGAGAGGACAGTACTGTATACAGGAGTATATATATCAGTGCCCGGTATATACAAGAGAGGACAGTACTGTATACAGGAGTATATATATCAGTACACAGTATATACAAGAGAGGACAGTACTGTATACAGGAGTATATATATATCAGTGCCCGGTATATACAAGAGAGGACAGTACTGTATACAGGAGTATATATATCAGTGCCCAGTATATACAAGAGAGGACAGTACTGTATACAGGAGTATATATATCAGTGCCCGGTATATACAAGAGAGGACAGTACTGTATACAGGAGTATATATATCAGTACACAGTATATACAAGAGAGGACAGTACTGTATACAGGAGTATATATATATCAGTGCCCGGTATATACAAGAGAGGACAGTACTGTATACAGGAGTATATATATCAGTGCCCGGTATATACAAGAGAGGACAGTACTGTATACAGGAGTATATATATATATATATATCAGTACACAGTATATACAAGAGAGGACAGTACTGTATACAGGAGTATATATATCAGTGCCCGGTATATACAAGAGAGGACAGTACTGTATACAGGAGTATATATATCAGTGCCCAGTATATACAAGAGAGGACAGTACTGTATACAGGAGTATATATATCAGTACACAGTATATACAAGAGAGGACAGTACTGTATACAGGAGTATATATATCAGTACACAGTATACACAAGAGAGGACAGTACTGTATACAGGAGTATATATATCAGTACACAGTATATACAAGAGAGGACAGTACTGTATACAGGAGTATATATATCAGTACACAGTATACACAAGAGAGGACAGTACTGTGTACAGGAGTATATATATCAGTGCCCGGTATATACAAGAGAGGACAGTACAGTATACAGGAGTATATATATCAGTGCCCGGTATATACAAGAGAGGACAGTACTGTATACAGGAGTATATATATCAGTACACAGTATATACAAGAGAGGACAGTACTGTATACAGGAGTATATATATCAGTGCCCGGTATATACAAGAGAGGACAGTACTGTATACAGGAGTATATATATCAGTACACAGTATATACAAGAGAGGACAGTACTGTATACAGGAGTATATATATCAGTGCCCGGTATATACAAGAGAGGACAGTACTGTATACAGGAGTATATATATCAGTGCCCAGTATATACAAGAGAGGACAGTACTGTATACAGGAGTATATATATATCAGTGCCCGGTATATACAAGAGAGGACAGTACTGTATACAGGAGTATATATATCAGTGCCCGGTATATACAAGAGAGGACAGTACTGTATACAGGAGTATATATATATCAGTACACAGTATATACAAGAGAGGACAGTACTGTATACAGGAGTATATATATCAGTACACAGTATATACAAGAGAGGACAGTACTGTATACAGGAGTATATATATCAGTGCCCGGTATATACAAGAGAGGACAGTACTGTATACAGGAGTATATATATCAGTGCCCAGTATATACAAGAGAGGACAGTACTGTATACAGGAGTATATATATCAGTACACAGTATATACAAGAGAGGACAGTACTGTATACAGGAGTATATATATCAGTACACAGTATACACAAGAGAGGACAGTACTGTATACAGGAGTATATATATCAGTACACAGTATATACAAGAGAGGACAGTACTGTATACAGGAGTATATATATCAATGCCCGGTAAATACAAGAGAGGACAGTACTGTATACAGGAGTATATATATCAGTACACAGTATACACAAGAGAGGACAGTACTGTGTACAGGAGTATATATATCAGTGCCCGGTATATACAAGAGAGGACAGTACAGTATACAGGAGTATATATATCAGTGCCCGGTATATACAAGAGAGGACAGTACTGTATACAGGAGTATATATATCAGTACACAGTATATACAAGAGAGGACAGTACTGTATACAGGAGTATATATATCAGTGCCCGGTATATACAAGAGAGGACAGTACTGTATACAGGAGTATATATATATCAGTGCCCGGTATATACAAGAGAGGACAGTACTGTATACAGGAGTATATATATCAATGCCCGGTATATACAAGAGAGGACAGTACTGTATACAGGAGTATATATATCAGTGCCCGGTATATACAAGAGAGGACAGTACTGTATACAGGAGTATATATATCAGTGCCCGGTATATACAAGAGAGGACAGTACTGTGTACAGGAGTATATATATCAGTACACAGTATATACAAGAGAGGACAGTACTGTATACAGGAGTATATATATCAGTGCCCGGTATATACAAGAGAGGACAGTACTGTATACAGGAGTATATATATCAGTGCCCGGTATATACAAGAGAGGACAGTACTGTATACAGGAGTATATATATCAGTGCCCAGTATATACAAGAGAGGACAGTACTGTATACAGGAGTATATATATCAGTACACAGTATATACAAGAGAGGACAGTACTGTATACACGAGTATATATATATCAGTGCCCAGTATATACAAGAGAGGACAGTACTGTAAACAGGAGTATATATATCAGTACACAGTATATACAAGAGAGGACAGTACTGTATACAGGAGTATATATATCAGTGCCCGGTATATACAAGAGAGGACAGTACTGTATACAGGAGTATATATATATCAGTGCCCGGTATATACAAGAGAGGACAGTACTGTATACACAAGAGAGGACAGTACTGTATACAGGAGTATATATATCAGTGCCCGGTATATACAAGAGAGGACAGTACTGTATATACAAGAGAGGACAGTACTGTATACAGGAGTATATATATCAGTACACAGTATATACAAGAGAGGACAGTACTGTATACAGGAGTATATATATATCAGTGCCCGGTATATACAAGAGAGGACAGTACAGTATACAGGAGTATATATATCAGTGCCCGGTATATACAAGAGAGGACAGTACTGTATACAGGAGTATATATATCAGTGCCCAGTATATACAAGAGAGGACAGTACTGTATACAGGAGTATATATATCAGTACACAGTATATACAAGAGAGGACAGTACTGTATACAGGAGTATATATATCAGTACACAGTATACACAAGAGAGGACAGTACTGTATACAGGAGTATATATATCAGTACACAGTATACACAAGAGAGGACAGTACTGTATACAGGTGTATATATATCAGTGCCCGGTTTATACAAGAGAGGACAGTACTGTATACACAAGAGAGGACAGTACTGTATACAGGAGTATATATATCAGTGCCCGGTATATACAAGAGAGGACAGTACTGTATATACAAGAGAGGACAGTACTGTATACAGGAGTATATATATCAGTACACAGTATATACAAGAGAGGACAGTACTGTATACAGGAGTATATATATCAGTACACAGTATACACAAGAGAGGACAGTACAGTATACAGGAGTATATATATCAGTGCCCGGTATATACAAGAGAGGACAGTACTGTGTACAGGAGTATATATATCAGTGCCCGGTATATACAAGAGAGGACAGTACTGTATACAGGAGTATATATATCAGTGCCCGGTATATACAAGAGAGGACAGTACTGTATACAGGAGTATATATATCAGTGCCCGGTACATACAAGAGAGGACAGTACTGTATACAGGAGTATATAAATATCAGTACACAGTATACACAAGAGAGGACAGTACTGTATACACGAGTATATATATCAGTGCCCGGTATATACAAGAGAGGACAGTACTGTATACAGGAGTATATATATCAGTGCCCGGTATATACAAGAGAGGACAGTACTGTATACAGGAGTATATATATCAGTGCCCGGTATATACAAGAGAGGACAGTACTGTATACAGGAGTATATATATATATCAGTGCCCGGTATATACAAGAGAGGACAGTACTGTATACAGGAGTATATATATCAGTACACAGTATACACAAGAGAGGACAGTACTGTATACAGGAGTATATATATCAGTGCCCGGTATATACAAGAGAGGACAGTACTGTATACAGGAGTATATATATCAGTGCCCGGTATATACAAGAGGACAGTACTGTATACACAAGTATATATATCAGTGCCCAGTATATACAAGAGAGGACAGTACTGTATACAGGAGTATATATATCAGTACACAGTATACACAAGAGAGGACAGTACTGTATACAGGAGTATATATATCAGTGCCCAGTATATACAAGAGAGGACAGTACTGTATACAGGAGTATATATATCAGTGCCCGGTATATACAAGAGAGGACAGTACTGTATACAGGAGTATATATATCAGTGCACAGTATACACAAGAGAGGACAGTACTGTATACAGGAGTATATATATCAGTGCCCAGTATATACAAGAGAGGACAGTACTGTATACAGGAGTATATATATCAGTGCCCAGTATACACAAGAGAGGACAGTACTGTATACAGGAGTATATATATCAGTGCCCGGTATATACAAGAGAGGACAGTACTGTATACAGGAGTATATATATCAGTGCCCGGTACATACAAGAGAGGACAGTACTGTATACAGGAGTATATATATCAGTACACAGTACACACAAGAGAGGACAGTACTGTATACAGGAGTATATATATCAGTACACAGTATACACAAGAGAGGACAGTACTGTATATAGGAGTATATATATCAGTGCCCGGTATATACAAGAGAGGACAGTACTGTATACAGGAGTATATATATCAGTGCCCGGTATATACAAGAGAGGACAGTACTGTATACAGGAGTATATATATCAGTGCCCAGTATATACAAGAGAGGACAGTACTGTATACAGGAGTATATATATCAGTGCCCGGTATATACAAGAGAGGACAGTACTGTATACAGGAGTATATATATCAGTGCCCGGTATATACAAGAGAGGACAGTACTGTATACAGGAGTATATATATCAGTGCCCGGTACATACAAGAGAGGACAGTACTGTATACAGGAGTATATAAATATCAGTACACAGTATACACAAGAGAGGACAGTACTGTATACACGAGTATATATATCAGTGCCCGGTATATACAAGAGAGGACAGTACTGTATACAGGAGTATATATATCAGTGCCCGGTATATACAAGAGAGGACAGTACTGTATACAGGAGTATATATATCAGTGCCCGGTATATACAAGAGAGGACAGTACTGTATACAGGAGTATATATATATATCAGTGCCCGGTATATACAAGAGAGGACAGTACTGTATACAGGAGTATATATATCAGTACACAGTATACACAAGAGAGGACAGTACTGTATACAGGAGTATATATATCAGTGCCCGGTATATACAAGAGAGGACAGTACTGTATACAGGAGTATATATATCAGTGCCCGGTATATACAAGAGGACAGTACTGTATACACAAGTATATATATCAGTGCCCAGTATATACAAGAGAGGACAGTACTGTATACAGGAGTATATATATCAGTACACAGTATACACAAGAGAGGACAGTACTGTATACAGGAGTATATATATCAGTGCCCAGTATATACAAGAGAGGACAGTACTGTATACAGGAGTATATATATCAGTGCCCGGTATATACAAGAGAGGACAGTACTGTATACAGGAGTATATATATCAGTGCACAGTATACACAAGAGAGGACAGTACTGTATACAGGAGTATATATATCAGTGCCCAGTATATACAAGAGAGGACAGTACTGTATACAGGAGTATATATATCAGTGCCCAGTATACACAAGAGAGGACAGTACTGTATACAGGAGTATATATATCAGTGCCCGGTATATACAAGAGAGGACAGTACTGTATACAGGAGTATATATATCAGTGCCCGGTACATACAAGAGAGGACAGTACTGTATACAGGAGTATATATATCAGTACACAGTACACACAAGAGAGGACAGTACTGTATACAGGAGTATATATATCAGTACACAGTATACACAAGAGAGGACAGTACTGTATATAGGAGTATATATATCAGTGCCCGGTATATACAAGAGAGGACAGTACTGTATACAGGAGTATATATATCAGTGCCCGGTATATACAAGAGAGGACAGTACTGTATACAGGAGTATATATATCAGTGCCCAGTATATACAAGAGAGGACAGTACTGTATACAGGAGTATATATATCAGTGCCCGGTATATACAAGAGAGGACAGTACTGTATACAGGAGTATATATATATCAGTACACAGTATACACAAGAGAGGACAGTACTGTATATAGGAGTATATATATCAGTGCCCGGTATATACAAGAGAGGACAGTACTGTATACAGGAGTATATATATCAGTGCCCAGTATATACAAGAGAGGACAGTACTGTATACAGGAGTATATATATCAGTGCCCGGTATATACAAGAGAGGACAGTACTGTATACAGGAGTATATATATATCAGTACACAGTATACACAAGAGAGGACAGTACTGTATATAGGAGTATATATATCAGTGCCCGGTATATACAAGAGAGGACAGTACTGTATACAGGAGTATATATATCAGTGCCCAGTATATACAAGAGAGGACAGTACTGTATACAGGAGTATATATATCAGTGCCCGGTATATACAAGAGAGGACAGTACAGTATACAGGAGTATATATATCAGTGCCCAGTATACACAAGAGAGGACAGTACTGTATACAGGAGTATATATATATCAGTACACAGTATACACAAGAGAGGACAGTACTGTATACACGAGTATATATATCAGTACACAGTATACTCAAGAGAGGACAGTACTGTATACAGGAGTATATATATATATATATATATATCAGTACACAGTATACACAAGAGAGGACAGTACTGTATACAGGAGTATATATATCAGTGCCCGGTATATACAAGAGAGGACAGTACTGTATACAGGAGTATATATATCAGTGCCCGGTATATACAAGAGAGGACAGTACTGTGTACAGGAGTATATATATCAGTGCCCGGTATATACAAGAGAGGACAGTACTGTATACAGGAGTATATATATCAGTGCCCAGTATACACAAGAGAGGACAGTACTGTATACAGGAGTATATATATCAGTACACAGTATATACAAGAGAGGACAGTACTGTATACAGGAGTATATATATCAGTGCCCGGTATATACAAGAGAGGACAGTACTGTATACAGGAGTATATATATATCAGTACATAGTATACACAAGAGAGGACAGTACTGTATACAGGAGTATATATATATCAGTGCCCGGTATATACAAGAGAGGACAGTACTGTATACAGGAGTATATATATCAGTGCCCGGTATATACAAGAGAGGACAGTACTGTATACAGGAGTATATATATCAGTACACAGTATACACAAGAGAGGACAGTACTGTATACAGGAGTATATATATCAGTACACAGTATATACAAGAGAGGACAGTACTGTATACAGGAGTATATATATCAGTGCCCGGTATATACAAGAGAGGACAGTACTGTATACAGGAGTATATATATATCAGTACATAGTATACACAAGAGAGGACAGTACTGTATACAGGAGTATATATATCAGTGCCCAGTATACACAAGAGAGGACAGTACTGTATACAGGAGTATATATATCAGTACACAGTATATACAAGAGAGGACAGTACTGTATACAGGAGTATATATATCAGTGCCCGGTATATACAAGAGAGGACAGTACTGTATACAGGAGTATATATATATCAGTACATAGTATACACAAGAGAGGACAGTACTGTATACAGGTGTATATATATATCAGTACATAGTATACACAAGAGAGGACAGTACTGTATACAGAAGTATATATATATCAGTACACAGTATACACAAGAGAGGACAGTACTGTATACAGGAGTATATATATCAGTACACAGTATACACAAGAGAGGACAGTACTGTATACAGGAGTATATATATCAGTACACAGTATACACAAGAGAGGACAGTACTGTATACAGGAGTATATATATCAGTGCCCGGTATATACAAGAGAGGACAGTACTGTATACAGGAGTATATATATCAGTGCCCGGTATATACAAGAGAGGACAGTACTGTATACACGAGTATATATATCAGTGCCCAGTATATACAAGAGAGGACAGTACTGTGTACAGGAGTATATATATCAGTGCCCAGTATATACAAGAGAGGACAGTACTGTATACAGGAGTATATATATATATATCAGTGCCCGGTATATACAAGAGAGGACAGTACTGTGTACAGGAGTATATATATCAGTGCCCAGTATATACAAGAGAGGACAGTACTGTATACAGGAGTATATATATCAGTACACAGTATATACAAGAGAGGACAGTACTGTATACAGGAGTATATATATCAGTGCCCGGTATATACAAGAGAGGACAGTACTGTATACAGGAGTATATATATCAGTGCCCGGTATATACAAGAGAGGACAGTACTGTATACAGGAGTATATATATCAGTACCCGGTATATACAAGAGAGGACAGTACAGTATACAGGAGTATATATATCAGTGCCCAGTATATACAAGAGAGGACAGTACTGTATACAGGAGTATATATATCAGTACACAATATATACAAGAGAGGACAGTACTGTATACAGGAGTATATATATCAGTGCCCGGTATATACAAGAGAGGACAGTACAGTATACAGGAGTATATATATCAGTGCCCGGTATATACAAGAGAGGACAGTACTGTATACAGGAGTATATATATCAGTGCCCAGTATATACAAGAGAGGACAGTACTGTATACAGGAGTATATATATCAGTGCCCGGTATATACAAGAGAGGACAGTACTGTATACAGGAGTATATATATCAGTACACAGTATATACAAGAGAGGACAGTACTGTATACAGGAGTATATATATATCAGTGCCCGGTATATACAAGAGAGGACAGTACTGTATACAGGAGTATATATATCAGTGCCCAGTATATACAAGAGAGGACAGTACTGTATACAGGAGTATATATATCAGTGCCCGGTATATACAAGAGAGGACAGTACTGTATACAGGAGTATATATATCAGTACACAGTATATACAAGAGAGGACAGTACTGTATACAGGAGTATATATATATCAGTGCCCGGTATATACAAGAGAGGACAGTACTGTATACAGGAGTATATATATCAGTGCCCGGTATATACAAGAGAGGACAGTACTGTATACAGGAGTATATATATATATATATATCAGTACACAGTATATACAAGAGAGGACAGTACTGTATACAGGAGTATATATATCAGTGCCCGGTATATACAAGAGAGGACAGTACTGTATACAGGAGTATATATATCAGTGCCCAGTATATACAAGAGAGGACAGTACTGTATACAGGAGTATATATATCAGTACACAGTATATACAAGAGAGGACAGTACTGTATACAGGAGTATATATATCAGTACACAGTATACACAAGAGAGGACAGTACTGTATACAGGAGTATATATATCAGTACACAGTATATACAAGAGAGGACAGTACTGTATACAGGAGTATATATATCAGTACACAGTATACACAAGAGAGGACAGTACTGTGTACAGGAGTATATATATCAGTGCCCGGTATATACAAGAGAGGACAGTACAGTATACAGGAGTATATATATCAGTGCCCGGTATATACAAGAGAGGACAGTACTGTATACAGGAGTATATATATCAGTACACAGTATATACAAGAGAGGACAGTACTGTATACAGGAGTATATATATCAGTGCCCGGTATATACAAGAGAGGACAGTACTGTATACAGGAGTATATATATCAGTACACAGTATATACAAGAGAGGACAGTACTGTATACAGGAGTATATATATCAGTGCCCGGTATATACAAGAGAGGACAGTACTGTATACAGGAGTATATATATCAGTGCCCAGTATATACAAGAGAGGACAGTACTGTATACAGGAGTATATATATATCAGTGCCCGGTATATACAAGAGAGGACAGTACTGTATACAGGAGTATATATATCAGTGCCCGGTATATACAAGAGAGGACAGTACTGTATACAGGAGTATATATATATCAGTACACAGTATATACAAGAGAGGACAGTACTGTATACAGGAGTATATATATCAGTACACAGTATATACAAGAGAGGACAGTACTGTATACAGGAGTATATATATCAGTGCCCGGTATATACAAGAGAGGACAGTACTGTATACAGGAGTATATATATCAGTGCCCAGTATATACAAGAGAGGACAGTACTGTATACAGGAGTATATATATCAGTGCCCAGTATATACAAGAGAGAACAGTACTGTATACAGGAGTATATATATCAGTACACAGTATATACAAGAGAGGACAGTACTGTATACAGGAGTATATATATCAGTACACAGTATATACAAGAGAGGACAGTACTGTATACAGGAGTATATATATCAGTGCCCGGTATATACAAGAGAGGACAGTACTGTATACAGGAGTATATATATCAGTGCCCAGTATATACAAGAGAGGACAGTACTGTATACAGGAGTATATATATCAGTGCCCAGTATATACAAGAGAGAACAGTACTGTATACAGGAGTATATATATCAGTACACAGTATATACAAGAGAGGACAGTACTGTATACAGGAGTATATATATCAGTACACAGTATATACAAGAGAGGACAGTACTGTATACAGGAGTATATATATCAGTACACAGTATACACAAGAGAGGACAGTACTGTATACAGGAGTATATATATCAGTACACAGTATATACAAGAGAGGACAGTACTGTATACAGGAGTATATATATCAATGCCCGGTAAATACAAGAGAGGACAGTACTGTATACAGGAGTATATATATCAGTACACAGTATACACAAGAGAGGACAGTACTGTGTACAGGAGTATATATATCAGTGCCCGGTATATACAAGAGAGGACAGTACAGTATACAGGAGTATATATATCAGTGCCCGGTATATACAAGAGAGGACAGTACTGTATACAGGAGTATATATATCAGTACACAGTATATACAAGAGAGGACAGTACTGTATACAGGAGTATATATATCAGTGCCCGGTATATACAAGAGAGGACAGTACTGTATACAGGAGTATATATATATCAGTGCCCGGTATATACAAGAGAGGACAGTACTGTATACAGGAGTATATATATCAATGCCCGGTATATACAAGAGAGGACAGTACTGTATACAGGAGTATATATATCAGTGCCCGGTATATACAAGAGAGGACAGTACTGTATACAGGAGTATATATATCAGTGCCCGGTATATACAAGAGAGGACAGTACTGTGTACAGGAGTATATATATCAGTACACAGTATATACAAGAGAGGACAGTACTGTATACAGGAGTATATATATCAGTGCCCGGTATATACAAGAGAGGACAGTACTGTATACAGGAGTATATATATCAGTGCCCGGTATATACAAGAGAGGACAGTACTGTATACAGGAGTATATATATCAGTGCCCAGTATATACAAGAGAGGACAGTACTGTATACAGGAGTATATATATCAGTACACAGTATATACAAGAGAGGACAGTACTGTATACACGAGTATATATATATCAGTGCCCAG